>NC_084631.1:28785593-28790593 GCF_033978795.1 Nerophis ophidion | reverse complement strand
TGTGTGTGTGCGCGCGTGCGCGTGTGCGTGTGTGTGTGAGAGAATATATTAGAATTAGACAAACTTTAATGATTCTCAAGGGTAATTGTTCCACACATTTATTTCACACGTGAAATTTTTACACACACACACACACACACACACACACACACACACACACACACACACACACACACACACACACACACACATATACATATATATATATATATATATATATATATATATATATATATATATATATATATATATATATATATACTGTCTACACCAGTGGTTCTTAACCTGGGTTCGGTCGAACCCTCGGGGTTTGGTGAGTCGGCCTCAGGGGTTCGGCGGAGGTCAAAACACACACGAATCATCGTGTAAAATAAACTTCTCCCTATCGGCGTATTACGGATAGGGCAACAGCAGAAGTCACACTGATTTGCAGGTGTGCAATTTGTTGTGAGTCTATGCACTGTGTTGGTTTTGTTCTTTGAACAAGGTGATGTTCATGCACGGTTCATTTTGTGCACCAGTCAAAAAACATGGTAACACTTTAGTATGGGGAACATATTCACCATTAATTAGTTGCTTATAACATGCAAATTAGTAAAATATTGGCTCTTAAGTAGTCATTATTAAGTACTTATTAATGCCTTATTCGGCATGGCCTCATTGTAACCCTAACCAAATACCGTATTTCCTTTAATTGCCGCAGGGCATATAATATGCGCCTGCCTTGAATTATTAATCATTAAGCAGGACACTCTGCTTAATAATAAGAAAATAATTTTTTTTATTTTCACATTTTATTTGGAATATGGCACCCTTAAGATGATGTTCCAATAAACTGCTGCCTGGGTTTTGAAGGTGAATTTAGATCCAATAGAGTTGTCATGTAGAAAAAGTAGATTTCAAGGCACACATTTCAAACATCTAGCCTGGTCTGGTCTGGTCTCGTCCAGCTGGGTGCCTGAGTTCACCAGTGGGTCACAAGTGTCACCAAATACATCACAGCTGTAGCAGAACGGCACACACTGTTGCCATGGCGATGGGCCATCTCCCATCCCCTGGCCAAACATCACATGTGCGGCCGTCCGACAGAGGTCACACAAACAATGAAGTGCTCTTCCCTCTGAGTGTTTACTTGTCCAGGTGGGCATAGCGCTCGCAGGTGAAGGACTTATCTGCGCTCTCAGGCAGCATCTGCACATGCGCGATAAAAAACGGCTTGAAACAAAGACGCCTTCCCGACGTCGCCGTGGAAAAAAGCCTGTTTCCCTGGCAACCGGATGGCTCTCTTTTGTCACAGGAATGAGGAGGAAAAGGGGGTGGGGCTCCACGTTGACCTCCGCCCGACCTTCACGCCGACATATTGCTTTCAGCGTCACGCCAGGTTGCTAGAAAAATTATCAAAACACTTGCTTCCCACGTGTCGTGGCTGCAAGAAGCGCTCTGCTGCCCCTAGTGGTGGCACGCAGGTGCTCTGCAGGCCGCCACTTGGTTGACCAAGTTTTTCCCCTTGTGGCCGGGACCACACATGGAGCACAGATTGCAGTTTGAGTGCAGAGGAAGAAGATCTGTTGCCTCCCAAAGGACTCTGCTTGCACTGCAGGTCTCTCTCTGCTGGACTTCCACTTCCCTTCAGGATTTCAAAAAAACGGTATATCTTGTATGGGTTTTGAAAATAGAATACATCAAAATGGCCGCCGCATCTTTTGAATTTTCTGTGTGAAAATGTAAAAATAAAGTTTGGACAGCCGTGCTTTACTACCATTGATGTTTCAATGATTTATTGGTCACGGTTTTACTCTGGAACGGATTGATCCTATTTCAGCGGGTTTTGTTCCACCTTTGCATATACAGTAGTGGTCAGAAGTTTACATACACTTGTACAGAACTTAATGTCAGGCTGTCTTGAGTTTCCAATAATTTCTACAACTCTTGCTTTTTTGTGATAGAGTGATTGAAACGCATACTTGTTGGTCACAAAAAACATTCATGAAGTTTGGTTCTTTTATGAATGTATTATGGGTCTACAGAGAATGTGACCAAATCTGCTTGCTGGGTCAAAAGTGTAATAATGTTAATATTTGGTCACATGGATAAGACCTTCTGCAGGAAAGTTCTGTGGTCAGATGAAACAAATATTGAGCTGTTTGGCCACAATACCCAGCAATATGTTCCGAGGAGAAAAGGTGAGGCCTTTAATCACAGAAACACCATAACTACCGTCAAGCATAGTAGTATTAGTAGTAGTATTATGCTCTCTGACTGTTTTGCTGCGTATTGGAAGTGGTGCTTTACAGTGAGTAAATGGGACAATGAAAAAGGAGGATTACCTCAAAATTCTTCAGGACAACCTAAAATAATCAACCCTAGAGGTTGGGTCTTTGGTGCAGTTGGGTGTTCCAACAGGACAATGACCCCAAACACATGTCAAAAGTGGTAAAGGAATGGCTAAATCAGTCTAAATTTAATATTTTTTTGAATTTCCTTCTCAAAGTCCTGACTTAAATGTGTGGACAATGCTGAAGAAACAAGTCCATGTCAGAAAAGCAACATATTTAGCTGAACTGCACCAATTTTGTCAAGAGGAGTGGTCAAAAATTCAAGCAAACGCTTGCCAGAAGCTTGTGGATCGCTACCAAAAGCGCCTTATTGCAGTGAAACTTGCCAAGGGACATAAAACCAAATATGAACATGCTGTATGTATACTTTTGACCCAGCAGATTTGGTCACATTTTCAGTAGAACCATAATAAATTCATAAAAGAACCAAACTTCACAAATGATTTTTATGATCAACAAGTATGTGCGCCAATCACTCTATCACAAAAAAAAAAGTTGTATAAGTTATTGGAAGTTCAAGACAGCCATGACGTTATGTTCTTTACAAGTGTATGTAAACTTTTGACCACGACTCCATATATTAGGGCTGTCAAACGATTAAAATACTTGTTCGGGATTAAAGGCATTTTGTTCATGGTTAACTCTTGAAAGGTGAATAGTTCAGCTGCCATAAACTTTTTTGTTCCACCACCTTTAAACTTCCCCCAAATTTCTCTCACTCACTTTTTTCATTTTGTTCTCATCGACGTGTGCTCTTCCCTTTCTCGCCTTCTACCGTCATCTGGCAACCTCTCTTGTCATATGGCAACCTCTCCACGCTGGAAAGTGCTTTCAAAAACTTTTATTGTGAAGACTTCCTGTCAAGAAACCAGATAGTGCCACAGTTGATTGGCAAGGACAGACAAAATCCCATGGATTTAGAGCATGCAAAAAAAAAAATAATAATAATAATAATAATAATGAAATATATTTATATATATATATATATATATTAGGGGGGTGGGAAAAATCGATTCGAATACGTTGTGTGATTCAAAATTGATTCTAATTTTTTCTAAAAGTTAGATTTTTTATTTTATTTATTCTTCTATCAATCCAACAAACCATCCATCCATCCATTTTCTACCGCTTATTCCCTTTGGAGTCGCGGGGGGCGCTGGTGCCTATCTCAGCTACAATCGGGCGGAAGGCGGGATACACCCTGGACAAGTCGTCACCTCATCGCAGGGCCATCCAACAAACCACTACACAGCAATACCATAACATTGCAATCCAATTCCAAAACCAAACCTGACCCAGCAACACTCAGAACTGCAATAAACAGAGCAATTGAGAGGAGACACAAACACGACACAGAACAAACCAAAAGTAGTGAAACAAAAATGAATATTATCAACAACAGTGTCAATATTAGTTATAATTTCAGCATAGCAGTGATTAAAAATCCCTCATTGACATTATCATTAGACATTTATAAAAAGTAAAAAAAAAGTGTGTCCAATGTTTTCACAAAGATAAAATAAGTCATATTTTTGGTTTGTTTAATAGTTAAACACATTTACATTATTGCAATCAGTTGATAAAATATTGTCCTTTACAATTATAAAAGCTTTTTGAAAAAAATCTACTAGTCTGCTAGCATGTCAGCAGACTGGGTTAGATCCTGCTGAAATCCTATGTATTGAATGAATACAGAATCGTTTTGAATCGGAAAAATATCGTTTTTGAACCGAGAATCGCGTTGAATCAAAAAAAATCGATATATTATCGAATCGTGACCCCAAGAATCAATATTAAATCGAATCGTGGGACACCCAAATATTCGCAGCCCTAATATATATATCCATCCATTTCCCACCGCTTGTTCCCTTTTGGGATTGCGGGGGGCGCTGGCGCCTATATATATATATATATATATATATATATATATATATATATATATATATATATATATATATATATATATATATATATATATATAGATATATATATATATAGATATATATACATATAAATATATATATCTATATATATATAAATTATTCTATTATTATCATTAGACATTTATAAAAATAAAAAAAAGAACAATAGTGTCAGAGTGGCTTACACTTGCATCGCATCTCATAAGCTTGACAACACACTGTGTCCAATGTTTCACAAAGATAAAATAAGTCATTTTTTTTGGTTCGTTTAATAGTTAAAACAAATTTACATTATTGCAATCAGTTGATAAAACATTGTCCTTTATAATTATAAAAGCTTTTTTTTTTTTAAATCTACTACTCTGCTAGCATGTCAGCAGACTGGGGTAGATCCTGCTTAAATCCTATGTATTGAATGAATACAGAATCGTTTTGATTCGAAACATACCGTTTTGGAATGGAAAATTGCGTTCAATCGAAAAAATTGATTTCTAATCGAATCGCGACCCCAAGAATCGATATTGAATCGAATGACACCCAAATATTCGCAGCCCTAATTATATATATATATATATATATATATATATATATATATATATATATATATATAAATACAGTACATATACAGTATATATATTTATATATCTACATACATATACATACATACAAACCCCATTTTCATATGATTTAGGAAATTGTGTGAGATGTCAATATAAACGGAATACATTGATTTGCAAATCAT
>NC_084631.1:28733093-28780593 GCF_033978795.1 Nerophis ophidion | reverse complement strand
TCCTGGGTCTAAAAAGTACAAAAAAAACTAAAAACTACAGGGAAATGTCACTGAATAAAAACAAAAAGAGAATTGAGGTATGTATAAAGGCTCATTGTCAACAGTGAGTTTCACATTTGTCCTATAGTGTCTTTAATTTAGCTGTAACTATGTCATTTACGATCATTTTAGCAGCAATATTTGTGCAAACGGAAAACCAGTACGACTGTTTTTTTACTGTAAAATTCAGGCAACTGAATTGTTTTTTGTTTTTTTTTCATTTACAGCAACCCACCATAAATAACATAGGAAAAAATGGCAGCTTACTTGCTAGAATAATTTTTGGGAGATGGGGAAACACCATTTACAGTATAATGTTGTGAAGAACACGGCATATTTGATGGTAAAATCCTAGCGAGTGAGTTGCCAATTTTCTATCCGTTTAAAGTTAAACCTACTAATTTTTATTTTTTATTTTTTACAGGGTCCCTAAATATAAAAAATAAGAATAAAATGCATCGTGTAATCATTTAAATAGAGGAAGCCTTATACATTTAATGTATACACTCCATGAAAAGGAGTTTGGCAAGCTCATCTATTTCTCCTTTATGTGGGAGAGGGACAACAGCGCCTCTCCTGGCAGGACACGGTAAGTGCAGGCCACTGGCAGATGAACGATGTCAAGCAGACATATTTATATTCATTTAGGGCGAGGAGGAGAAGCCATCTGCAACGAATGTGATGGGAATGTGTGTGCGTGCGTGTGTGTGTGTGTGTGTGTGTGTGTGTGTGTGTGTGTGTGTGTGTGTGTGTGTATGTGTGTGTGTGTGTGTGTGTGTGTGTGTGTGTGTTCCAAGGTATCCGTCGTTTGTGATGAATTAATCGTGCTTTTTGTGAGTGAGTTGATACTGTGTTTGTGTATTTGTGGTGTGTGTGTGTGTGTGTGTGTGTGTGTGTGTGTGTGTGTGTGTGTGTGTGTGTGTGTGTGTGTGCGTGCGTGTGCGTGTGTGTGTGTGTGTGTGAGAGAGAGAGAGAGAGAGAGTAGGGTCATTCTGCGGTCACGTGTGTGATGAATGAAGAGGAGAGGTGTCTGAAAAAGCCTGAGAGATTTGGGAGAAACAAATGTTCTGCAAGGTGGAACAAAACAAAAAAAAAGAAAAAAAAAGAAAGCCACATCCTGAGGGAAAGTTCCAAAATAAAACGTCCAAATATGCAAATGAGCGCTTCTTGTTGGTTGGGTTTGAAAATGGCCGTCGTGTTCGGCTGGCGGGAGACGTGCAAGGGTCGTGTGTTGGAAGACAAAGCGGCAGAAAGGTCAAAGACATGTGACTCGGGCAGGAAGTCGGGCTGCTGCAGACGGGAAGTCACTGGACCAAACAGGAAGTAGCAGGCTCGAGGCAGGCAAAGCAAAGATAACATTACAATTATTATGAAAAAGATTACAGTTTCTTTAAAATTGCATATTTGTTACAATAATTACATTTTGTTTTGAAAATATGTACATTAATGTTATGAATTGCAAAATAAAATACCACGGTGACCAGTAAGATAGCTTAAAAATTAAAATGCAATATTTCTTCATGACGGAGCTCTCAACTCAAAACACTTGTAACTCAAATCAACATCTCCCAAGTGAATTGAACACAATTTAATCAGTGCTTGCTTCCAAAAACAACACACCTGTAACATATGACATGTTTTAAAACGGCACAATAGAAACCTGTCTTAAAATAGCACAATTATAAAATGTAACAGGTATTAAAACAGCACAATTGTAACCGGTCTTAAAAACAGCACAACTGTAAAATGTAACAGGTCTTAAACAGCACAATTGTAATCTGTAACATAACTCAAAACAGCACAATTGTAACTTGTAAGAAGTCTTAACAGCACGGTTGTAACATTTGTTAAAACAACACAATTTTAACATGTATCACGTCTTAAAAATGCACAATTGTAACCTTGCTTAAAACAACACAATTGTAACAACTCTAATTTGTAACACGTCTTAAAACAGCACAATTGTAAAATGTAACATGTCTTAAAACAGCACAATTGTAACATGTTTTAAAACAACACACCTCTAACTTGTAACATGTCTTAAAACATCACAATTGTCACATGCCTTAAAACAACACCATTTTAACGTCTAACATGTCTTAAACAGCACAATAGTAACATGTCTTAAAACAACACAACTGTAATTTGTAACATTTCTTAAAAAAGCACAACTGTAACTTGTAACATGTCTTAAAACAGCACAAGTGTAACATCTAACATGTCTTAACAGCACGATTGTAACATTTCTTAAAACAACACAACTGTAATTTGTAACATTTCTTAAAAAAGCACAACTATAACTTGTATTATGTCTTAAAACAGCACAACTATCTTGTAACATGTCTTAACAGCACGATTGTAACATTTCTTAAAACAACACAATTTTAACATGTATCACGTCTTAAAACAGCCCAATTGTAACCTTGCTTAAAACAACACAATTGTAACAACTCTAATTTGTAACATGTCTTAAAACAGCACAATTGTAAAATGTAACATGTCTTAAAACAACACACCTCTACACCTACATTTGTACTGTTTTAAAACAGTACAAATGTAACATGTCGTTAAACAACACAATTCCAACATCTAACATGTACTAAACAGCCCAATTGTAACATGTCTTAAAACAACACAACTCTAACTTGTAACAGGTCTTAAAACTGCACAATTGTAACCTGTCTTAAAACAGCATAATTGTAAAATGTAACATGTCATAAAACAGCACAATTGCAATCTGTCTTAAAACAGCACACGTGTAAAATTTAACATGACTAACTTGAAACATGTCTTCAAAGAACACAACTCTAACTTGTAATATGTCTTAAAAAAGTACCATAGTAACATGTCTAAAAACATCACAACTTTAACTTGTAACATGTCTCAAAACAGCACAATTCTAACAAGTCTTAAAACAACACAACTCTAACTTGTAACATGTCTTAAAACAGCACAATTGTAAAATGTCTTAAAACAACACAATTGTAACTTGTGACGAGTCTTAAAATAGCCCAATTGTAACTTGTAACATGTCTTAAAACAACACAATTGTAACTTGTAACACGTCTTAAGACACAATTGTAACATGTAACATGTCTTAGAACACATTTGTAACATGTCTTAAAACACCACAATTGTTACATGTCTTAAAAATCACAACTCTAACATGTTACATGTCTCAAAACAGCACAATCGTAAATGGAACACTTCTTAAGACAACACAATTGTAACATTTGACATGTCTTAAAACAGCACAACTCTAACTTGAAGCATGTCTTAAAATAACACAATTGTAACATGTAACATGTTTGAAAACATCACAACTCTAAAATGTAACATGTCCTAAATATTACAACTTGAACATGTTACATGTCTTAAAACCACACAATTATAACATACCGTGTCTTAAAACATCACAACTCTAACATGTAACATGTCTTAAAACATCGCAACTTGAACATGTTACATGTCTTAAAACAGCATAATTGTAACAAAGTGCCTTAAAACATCACAACTCTAACATGTAACATGTCTTAAAACATCACAACTTTAACATGTTACTTGTGTTAAAACAGCACAATTGTAACATAAAGTGTGTTAAAACATCACAACTCTAACATGTATCATGTCCTAAAACATCACAACTTGAACATGCTACATGTCTTAAAACAGCACAATTGTAACATAAAGTGTCTTAAAACATCACAACTCTAACATAAAGTGTCTTAAAACATCACAACTCTATCATGTAACATGTCTTAAAACAGCACAACTCCAACTTGAAGCATGTCTTAAAATAACACAATTGTAACATGTAACATGTTTTAAAACAGCACCACTGTAACATGTCTTTAAACATCACAACTGTAACATGTCTTAAAACATCTCAACTCTAACATGTAATATGTCTTAAAGCTTCACAACTTGCACATGTTACATGTTTTAAAACAGCACAATTGTAACTAAGTGTCTTAAACTATCACAAAACTTTAACAAAAAGTGTCTTAAAACAGCACCACTGTAACATGTAACGTGTCTTAAAACATCACAACTTGAACATGTTACATGTGTTAAAACAGCACAATTGTAACGTAAAGTGTGTTAAAACATCACAACTCTAACATGTAACATGTCCTAAAACATCACAACTTGAACATGCTACGTCTTAAAATAACACAATTGTAACATAAAGTGTCTTAAAACACCACAACTCTAACATAAAGTGTCTTAAAACATCACAACTCTAACATGTAACATGTCCTAAAACATCACAACTTGAACATGCTACATGCCTTAAAATAACACAATTGTAACATAAAGTGTCTTAAAACACCACAACTCTAACATAAAGTGTCTTAAAACATCACAACTCTGACATGTAACATGTCTTAAAACAGCACAACTCCAACTTGAAGCATGTCTTAAAATAACACAATTGTAACATGTAACATGTTTTAAAACAGCACCACTGTAACATGTCTTTAAACAGCACAACTGTAACATGTCTTAAAACATCTCAACTGTAACATGTAACATGTCCTAAAACATCACAATTTGAACATACTACATGTCTTAAAATAACACAATTGTAACATAAAGTGTCTTAAAACATCACAACTCTAACATGTAACATGTCTTAAAACAGCACAACTCCAACTTGAAGCATGTCTTAAAATAAAAAAATTGTAACATGTAACATGTTTGAAAACAGCACCACTGTAACATGTCTTAAAACATCTCAACTCTAACATGTAACATGTCCTAAAGCATCACAACTTGAACATGTTACATGTCTTAAAACAGCACAATTGTAACAAAGTGTCTTGAACTATCACAACTCTAACAAAAAGTGTCTTAAAACAGCACCACTGTAACATGTAACATGTCTTATAACATCACAACTTGAACATGTTACATGTCTTAAAGGGGAACATTATCACCAGACCTATGTAAGCGTCAATATATACCTTGATGTGGCAGAAAAAAGACCATATTATTTTTTTAACCGATTTCCGAACTCTAAATGGGTGAATTTTGACGAATTAAACGCCTTTCTATTATTTGCTCTCGGAGCGATAACGTCAGAATGTGACGACACTTAGGTAATAAAGCCGCCAATTTCATTTTGTCAAACACATTACAAACACCGGCTCTCAGCTCTGTTATTTTCCGTTTTTCCAACTATTTTCAAGAACCTTGGAGACATCGTGCCTCGTCGGTGTGTTGTCGGAGGGTGTAACAATACTAACAGGGAGGGATTCAAGTTGCACCACTGGCCCAAAGATGCGAACGTGGCAAGAAATTGGATGAAATTTGTTCAAAATACGAGGGTGTGAGGAAAGCCGACGAAATGGTCAGTCGTTTGTTCCGCACACTTTACCGATGAAAGCTATGCTACTACAGAGATGGCAAGATTGTGTGGATATCCTGCGACACTCAAAGCAGATGCATTTCCAACGACAACATCAAAGAAATCTGCCGCCAGACCCCCATCAAATGTGCCGGAGTGTCTGCACATTTTACCGGCGATGCTAAGGCAGACATGGCACAGACATGTATGGATAACCTGCAGATGCATTTCCAATGATAAAGTCGACTAAATCACAAAGGTGAGTTTTGTTGATGTTATTGACTTATGTGCTAATCAGACATATTTGGTCGCGGCATGACTGCCAGCTAATCGACGCTAACATGCTATTTAGGCTAGCTGTATGTACATTTGAAACTTTATTTACATCCAACATTTCCCTCCACCCACATTTAATGACAAACAAACACTTACCAATCGATGGATTTAAGTTGCTCCAGTGTCACAAGATCGTTGGTCTGCACATTTTACCGGCGATGCTAAGGCAATCATGGCCGAATAGCATCAGTAGCTATTCGATCAATAGCTTCAGTTTCTTCCTCAATTTCGTTTTCGCTATCTGCTTCCATACTCTAACTATCCGTTTCAATACATGCGTAATCTGTTGAATCGCTTAAACCGCTGAAATCCGAGTCTGAATCTGAGCTAATGTCGCTATATCTTGCTGTGCTATCCGTATTGGCATCACTGGATGACGTCACAGGAAAATTGACGATGGCTTCACAGATAGCGAAAATCAGGCACTTTAAAGCTTTTTTTAGGGGTATTCTGGGATGGGTAAATTTTGAAAAACAATTCAAAAAATAAAATAAGCCACTGGGAACTGATTTTTATTGGTTTTAACCCTTCTGAAATTGTGATAATGTTCCCCTTTAAAACAGCACAATTGTAACATAAAGTGCCTTCAAACATCACAACTGTAACATGTAACACATGGGTGTCAAACTCTGGCCCGCGGGCCAAAATTGGCCCACCGTGTAATTTAATTTGGCCCTTGAAGCAATATCAAATTAATATTACAGCTGGCCCACCGGTATTATAACACCGCATTCACCGCTAATACTCATACTTACCAACCCTCCCAATTTTCCCGGGAGACTCCCGAATTTCAGTGCCCTTGCCGAAAATCACCCGGGTCAATTTCCACCCAAACAACATCATTGGGGACGTGCCTTAAAGGCACTGCATTCAACGTCCTCTACAACCTGTCGTCCCGTCCGCTTTTTCTCCATGCAAACTATATGCGGACTTTACACACAAACAAGTGAATGCAAGGCATACTTGGTCAACCGCCATACAGGTCACACTAAGGGTGGCCGTATAAACAACTTTAACACTGTTACAAATATGCGCCACACTGTGAACCCACACCAAACAAGACTGACAACCACTTTTAGGGAGAACATCTGCACCGTAACACAACATAAACACAACAGAACAAATACCCAGAATCCCTTGCAGCACTAACTCTTCCGGGATGCTACAATATACACCTCCCGCTAGCACAAAACCCCGCCAAGTTAATGCTGATATTTACATCAGAAAGCTGCAAATAGGAAAGAGGCATTCAATTTTTATTTTTATTTTTTTATTTAATCTAACATTGATATTTCTAAAATATCATTATTATTATTATTTTTGAAAATTGATTTTGCATGTCACTATAAAGTTATACAATATTCAATACAAAACTTGTTTGGGTGCCTATTAAAAGGTTAATTTGTTGAACCTTGGCCTTTCAGTTTAAAATTTTGTCCCACTCTGTATTTGAGTTTGACACCTCTGATGTAACGTGTCCTAAAACATCACAACTTGAACATGTTACATGTCTTAAAACAGTGGTCCCCAACCTTTTTGGATCCGCGGACCGGTCAACGCTTAATAATTGGTCCCGCGGCCCGGGGGGCGGTGTCCTTTTTTTTCTTCTTCTTTTTTTTCTTCTTTGTCATGAAAAAGGGAAGTTTTTGTCATGAAACATGGACGTTTTTGTGGTTGGTGCACTAATTGTAGGTGGATATTGTGTTTTTTATGTTGATTTAATAATTTTATTTTTTTTTAATAAAAATTATTCTGCGGCCCGGTACCAATCGGGCCACGGCCCGGTACCGGGCCACGGCCCGGTGGTTGGGGACCACTGTCTTAAAACAGCTCCATTGTAACATCCATCCATCCATCCATCCATTTTCTACCGCTTATTCCCTTTCGGGGTCGCGGGGGGCGCTGGCGCCTATCTCAGCTACAATCGGGCGGAAGGCAGGGTACACCCTGGACAAGTCGCCACCTCATCGCAGGGCCAACACAGATAGACAGACAACATTCACACTCACATTCACACACTAGGGCCAATTTAGTGTTGCCAATCAACCTATCCCCAGGTGCATGTCTTTGGAAGTGGGAGGAAGCCGGAGTACCCGGAGGGAACCCACGCATTCACGGGGAGAACATGCAAACTCCACACAGAAAGATCCCGAGCCTGGATTTGAACCCAGGACTGCAGGACCTTCGTATTGTGAGGCAGACGCACTAACCCCTCTGCCACCGTGAAGCCCATTGTAACATAGTGTTTTAAAATATCACAACTCTAACTTGTTACATATCTTAAAAGAGCACAAAGAGCGTTTTCCGTTCGGGCTCCAGTACTCTGGAATGCCCTCCCGGTAACAGTTCGAGATGCCACCTCAGTAGAAGCATTTAAGTCTCACCTTAAAACTCATCTGTATACTCTAGCCCAGGGGCGCTCACACTTTTTCTGCAGGTGAGCTACTTTTCAATTGACCAAGTCGAGGAGATCTACCTAATTCCTAATTATAATTTATATTTATTTTTTTATGAAAGAGACATTTTTGTTAACAAGTTAATGGTGTTTAATGATAATACAAGCATGTTTAACACACATAGATTCCTTTCTTTCATGAAGACAAGAATATAAGTTGGTGTATTTGATTCTGATGACTTGCATTGATTGGAATTAGACAGTGGTGCTGATAACGTGCGCATTTTCAAATGGAGGAAAAAAAAAGTCCTCCTTTCTGTCCAATACCACATGAAAGTGGTTGGATTTGGCATCTCATTTGTCCAACTTGCATACTCGTTTTTAAACACTTTGTTATGAGAGTAGCATATGTGTGTGGCCCTTTAATGTCTGGCAGCAGGTGAGTGACATCAGTGACTGTGCGGGTGGGCAAGCAAGTGAGAAAGCGGTCGCTGAGGGCGGGGGAGAAATACATTGGCATCAAACTCCGGAGCTTGCTAGCTTGTGCACGCTAGCTTTCTGAGACTCTTATTTTGTTAGCACAGGCAGGATGAAACAGGTCTTTTATGGTGAAGACAGGAACTGTGCAGTCGGTCTTTAGAGTTTTGACAGTAGGTACGGAGTCTCTAGAAATAAAATGTATTTCTCTGCGTCCGCCCTGTTAGTGACTTTTTTCTTAAATATGAGCTCGCAGCAGCCAGCGTCATCTCACAAGATCCTCGGGTGACGAGAATGTCAAACAACTGACGAAAGTGAAGTCTTGGTATGATTGATAATTGCTCATTTTTATGTATATTTTTTAATGCCTGGCTTGAGATCGACTGACACACCCTCCGAGATCGACCAGTCGATCGCGATCGACGTAATGCCCATCCCTGCTCTAGCCTTTAAATAGACCTCCTTTGTAGACCAGTTGATCTGCCGCTTTTTTTTCTTTTTTCTCCTATGTCCCCCCCTCCCTTGTGGAGGGGGTCCGGTCCGATGACCATGGATGAAGTACTGGCTGTCCAGAGTCGAGACCTAGGATGGACCGCTCGTCGGGACATCTCTACGCTGCTGATCCGCCTCCGCTTGAGATGGTTTCCTGTGGACGGGACTCTCGCTGCTGTCTTGGATCCGCTTGAACTGAACTCTCGCGGCTGTGTTGGAGCCACTATGGATTGAACTTTCACAGTATCATGTTAGACCCGCTCGACATCCATTGCTTTCGGTCCCCTAGAGGGGGGGGGGCCACATCTGAGGTCCTCTCCAAGGTTTCTCATAGTCAGCATTGTCACTGGCCTCCCACTGGATGTGAATTCTCCCTGCCACTGGGTGTGAGTTTTCCTTGCCCTTTTGTGGGTTCTTCTGAGGATGTTGTAGTCGTAATGATTTGTGCAGTCCTTTGAGACATTTGTGATTTGGGGCTATATAAATAAACATTGATTTATTGATTGACAAATGTAACCTCTTAACTCTAACATGTAACATGTCCTAAAACAATAAAACTTCACCACGTTTTAAAACTTCATCCAATCAAGCTTGAGCTTTGCTATTGGAGCTGGGCTCCGGCCCCCTTCTGTAGTGGAAAAGGGAAGAACCCAGGGTAAATAAACATCTGGATGGTGTAAAAACAAGGAGGTAAATAATGGATAGTACATGTACAGTGCGGGAGGGCATAGGGAGGTACGTTGTGGTCGTCTCCGCCCACACACACACACACACACACACACACACACTTTGAACGACAACACTATGAGGAACATGCACCAGTGCATTGTGGGATGGACTTCCAGAATTAGTCATCCCTGTCAGCTGCTCTGGCCGCCATTTTTCTCCAAAAGCCGCTGACCAAGAACTTCACCCCTCCCCCCCTCGTTATCTTCTCCCTCATTCGCTTCTCAGCCAACCCCCCCCCAAATTTTGGAGTAACCCCACCACACCCACCTCCGCGCCTACTACTAATAATATCTTCTGTTTTTGTTTGTGGCTGCGAGGTCTTGGAAGAAAACCACGGTGAGCTCCCGTGTGTGTTCACACACACACACACACACACACCTGTGTGTGCACGCACATGATCGTGTGTGTGAGTGTGAGTGTGTGTGTGTGTGTGTGTGCTTCAGTAATTGTGACACGGCTCATACATCATGGCTGGAGCCAGTTTGATTGCGAGCACAGGGGCCCGGTGATTAATTGTTGGATTCAACTTGCTCGCCCCACTTGTGACACTCGGTCACAGAGCATCTGCACTGACACACACACACACACACACACACACACACCTATGTACCCCCCCCCCCCCCCCCCCCCCAAATCCAGCCTTCCCTCCTCTCCCATTGTTCCCTCAGCCTTATCTCACCTTACCTTACCTTACCTTAAGCCTCCACTGTAACCCGCCTCCACCTTTGCTCGCCCATCCGTCATCCCCCGCCTCACCTTTCTTTTCGGAAGCCGCCACTTCTTATTAAGACCGAGTCCGCTCCTTCGGACCTCCTCACCTTGACCCGTGTCTGTGTGGTTATTTTGAGCGGGCGCACCTTTACTCCTCTGCCATTCCTTCATTTGCAGTCCAGTTTTTAGCCACAGCGCCCCGAGGGGTCCGCCCAAAAAAAAACAAAAAAACATCTGTTTCTCAGCTGTGGTCCGTATGGCACTCAGGTGTAGTACACGTTTCCACCACTTGTGGCAGTGATGACAATAGCTAAAGTCATCGAAAATGTTTCTTGAGCGCAAAAATTATGACTAAATTGGTGAAGATATATTTTTGATTTTAGTGACAGTGTAGTTAGGAAATGTATTTATTTAGATTGTATTTGTATTTGTTTATCATCAGTGCATTCTTTTGCATTATATTTAATTAGTGTTGATTTTCGCAATCAGCCTGACCTAAGCCTTGATCATCTTTGCCATTAACATGTTTCAGAACATTTGTCAAGGTTTATCCTGTATTTTCAGTAAAAACTGGCATGATACACAGGTTATTGATAAAGCATGATACTGATGGAGCATGTTAATGATGATTCATGATACCGATAAAGCATGTTACTAATGAAGCATGATATTGAAAGCATAATAGTGATAAGGCATGTTTCTGATAAAGCAGGTTACTGATAAAACATGATGCTGATAAAGCATGATACTGATAAAGCATGTTACTGACAAAGCATGATGCTGATGAACCATGCTACTGATAAAGCATGATATTGAAAGCATGATACTGATAAAGCATATTACTGATAAGGCATATTACTGATAAGGCATGTTTCTGATAAAGCCGGTTACTGATAAGGCATGATACTGATAAAGCAAGACATTGATAAAGCATGATGCTGATAAAGCATGATACTGATGAAGCATGCTACTGATAAAGCATGTTACTGATAAAGCATGATATTGAAAGTATGATTGTGATAAAGCATGATACTGATAAAGCATATTACTGATAAAGTATGATCTTGAAAGCATTATTGTGATAAAGCATGATAATGATAATGCATGATAATGATAAAGCATAATACTGATAAGGCATGTGTCTGATAAAGCAGGTTACTGATAAAGCAGGTTACTAATAAGTCATGATACTGATAAAGCATGATATTGATAAAGCATGTTACTGATAAAGCATGATGCTGATAAAGCATGATCCTGAAAAAGCATGCTACTGATAAATCCTGCTACTGATAAAGCATGCTACTGATAAAGCATGTTACTGATAAAGCATATTACTGATAAAGCATGATATTGAAAGCATGATTGTGATAAAGCATGATACTGATAAAGCAAATAACTGATAAAGTATAATACTGATAAGGCATGTGTCTGGTAAAGCAGGTTACTGATAAAGCAGGTTAATGATAAGGCATGATATTGATAAAGCATGTTTTTGATAAAGCATGTTGTTGATAAAGCATGATACTGATAAAGCATGATATTGATAAAGCATGTTACTGATAAAGCATTATGCTGATAAAGCATGTTACTGATAAAGCAAGATGCTGATAAAGCATGTTACTGATAAAGCATATTACTGATAAAGCATGATATTGAAAGCATGATTGTGATAAAGCATGATACTGATAAAGCAAATAACTGATAAAGTATAATACTGATAAGGCATGTGTCTGATAAAGCAGGTTACTGATAAAGCAGGTTAATGATAAGGCATGATACTGATAAAGCATGTTTTTGATAAAGCATGTTGTTGATAAAGCATGATACTGATAAATCATGATATTGATAAAGCATGTTACTGATAAAGCATTATGCTGATAAAGCATGTTACTCATAAAGCAAGATGCTGATAAAGCATGTTACTGATAAAGCATGATGCTGATAAAGCATGATATTGATCAAGCATGATGGTGATAAAGCATGATACTGATAAAGCATGATATTTATAAAGCAGGTTACTGATAAAGCAGGTTACTGATAAAGCATGATACTGATAAAGCATGATATAGTGATAAAACATGTTACTGATAAAGCATGATACTGATAAAGCATGTTACTGATAAAGCATGTTACTGATAAAACATGATATAGTGATAAAACATGTTACTGATAAAGCAGATTACAAATAAAGCATGATACTGATAAAGCATGATAGTGATTCCTATTATTTGCTTTTACAAGCGGCCCTAACTGCGATGTGGCCCTCAATGAACACAAGTTTGACACCCCTGGTCTTCACCATGAGCCATGTTTTCGATTTTGGCAGTATGAA
This sequence comes from Nerophis ophidion, assembly GCF_033978795.1. Classification (NCBI taxonomy): domain Eukaryota; kingdom Metazoa; phylum Chordata; class Actinopteri; order Syngnathiformes; family Syngnathidae; genus Nerophis; species Nerophis ophidion. The sequence continues at coordinate 28,767,732 of NC_084631.1, read as the reverse complement.
TAAATAAATAAAGGCTGCAAGGAGTTGGCGACTTGTCCAGGGTGTACACCGCCTTCCGCCGGATTGTAGCTGAGATAGGCACCAGCCCCCCCCCCGACCCCAAAGGGAATAAGCCGCAGAAAATGGATGGATGGAATGAATGAAAGGTTTCAACTGTCAGCTACTTTTTTATTACAAATGACGAAGAGCGGATGACTTTAGCATACAAATGTTTGTGTACAAGCCAGAAGTGAAAAATGACAAAGGTTAGCTTATTAGCTTTCCCTTGACGCCCTTTCAGTCCAAAAGCTACACGTTTACACATGTTGTGTTATCACGAAGTCTGCCTCAAATGAAAATGTACATCCATGCAAGTCGCCTCTTAAGCTTAAGTTAATGCTACATTGCTAATGTAACATTTTTCAATGGAGTTACGGAGTCATAGACAAAAACATTCCAGTTCATTTTAATACGAAATGCTAACAATGTATGCTAAACCCTCTGCAACAACATTTGCTACTTGCTACTATCATCAAAAGGGATTCTACATGCTAAAGTATCATGACAAATGGTCGTATATCAACTTACCGTTTCATTGTGTTGCCATACAGTCACAATGTAGTTTTGTATATTTACCATGGGGCTGACTCTGTGCTTCAGGTGGGTGGTCACAAATCAAAAGTTGAACAGGTACTTCTTTTAAAATTTAAAAAAAAAAAGACTGTAGGGCTGTGTAGTGACCTCTGCTGGTTATTGCCATGAATAACAACATTTTAACTTAGAAAGGTACCACAGGTTGGGCTTCACGGTGGAAGAGGGGTTAGTGCGTCTGCCTCACAATACAAAGGTCCTGCACTCCTGGGTTCAAATCCAGGCTCGGGATCTTTCTGTGTGGAGTTTGCATGTTCTCCCCGTGAATGCGTGGGTTCCCTCCGGGTACTCCGGCTTCCTCCCACTTCCAAAGACATGCACCTGGGGATAGGTCGATTGGCAACACTAAATTGGCCCTAGTGTGTGAATGTGAGTGTGAATGTTGTCTGTCTATCTGTGTAGGCCCTGCGATGAGGTGGCGACTTGTCCAGGGTGTACCCCACCTTCCGCCCGATTGTAGCTGAGATAGGCGCCAGCGCCCCCCGCGACCCCAAAAGGGAATAAGCGGTAGAAAATGGATGGAAGGTACCACAGGTAAACATGTATTGGATAACAAAAACAAAAGACTGCACAATGAAGCTCAATAATGCAAAGCAAAGTTGACGCGCAAGAGTCAATTGTCATGATTGGCAACCAGGAACAGGTGTGTCCTGATTGCCAATCAAAAAGGAATTGTGGTAAAAAAAAAAAAAAAATTAAAGTAAAGTGAAACAACAAAAATAAAAGCTTTGGACAGGAAATACAACAAAAAAACGGAAACTGACAACAATTGTAATGAGAGATAATGACACCAACTTTATGCAAATTATTATCATCAGTACTGATGGGATTCTTAAACATTTAAAACGCAATCTTGAACATTATTTTGTAACAGGAAATATTTCAAATGCATTAAGTTGCCTGATAAAAAAAAAATAAGAATAATTTGGCCAACTTCCAGTAGTTAGAGTATCCGCCCTGAGATCGGTAGGTCGTGAGTTCAAACCCCGGTCGAGTCATACCGAGGACTATTAAAATGGGACCAATTACCTCCCTGCTTGGCACTCAGCATCAAGAGTTGGAATCGGGGGTTGAATCACCAAAAATGATTCCCGAGCGTGGTCACCGGTGCTGCTCACTGCTCCCCTCACCTTCTGGGGGGTGAAAAAGGGTGATGGGTCAAATGCAGAGAATAATTTCGCCACACCTAGTGTGTGTTTGACAATCATTGGTACTTTAACTTTAATAAACATGGTTTTGGCCGACTTCAACCATTTGATACTGAAAAACTACATTGAATAAACTTAATTATAAAAATAACAAATTTAAATTGATCAGCAACCCAGGATCAGAATATATGAAGCACTTGAACGTCTAAACAAAACCAACATGGACAAAATAATTTGGGCTGGTTTGCTGCATATATATATATATATACATATATATATATATATATATATATATATATATATATATATATATATATATATATATATATATATATATATATATATATATATATATATATATATATATACATACTGTGTTTCCCACAGGTCAGGCATCTATTTGTAGTGGTGTGGTCGGGCGGCGGGGCGGGGGGATCGGTGGGGGGGAGGGTGTCAGCGGCGGCGGCGATGACCAAGAAGAACGTGGAGTTGCAATATAATTACAACACTTTATGTACATATTTATATACATATTTATATAATATTTACATCTTTACATAATATGTAACTACAAGCTCCATTCACAGACAGAGTCCCATTGCTTTTATGAGCGGTCGAGCGAGTCAAAACCCGAAGAAAAAATAAATAAATAAACGTTGTTGTTTTTTTTTTAATTCTTTTTTTTAATTTTTTTTATTTGTTGCGACTGTATTTATTTGGTGGCGGGCCGCCACAAATAAATGAATGTGTGGGAAACCCTGATATTTAGGAGTTTTCCTTGCCCTTATGTGGGTTCTTCCGAGGATGTCGTAGTCGCAATGGTTTGTACAGTCCTTTGAGACATTTGTGATTTAGGGCTATATAAATAAACATTGATTGATTGATTGATATATATATATATATATATATACAGTATATATATTTATATATATGGAAATCAGCACCTCCAACTCCGAGTCCATGGTTCTCGCTCGGAAAAGGGTGGAGTGCCATCTCCGGCTTGGGGAGGAGACCCCGCCCCAAGTGGAGGAGTTGAAGTACCTCGGAGTCTTGTTCACGAGTGACAAAAGAGTGGATGGTGAGGTCGACTGCCGGATCGGTGCGGCGTCTTCAGTAATAGGGACGCTGTATCGATCCATTGTGGTGAAGAAGGAGCTGCGCCGGAAGGCAAAGTTCTCAATTTACCGGTCGATCTACGTTCCCATCCTCACTTATGGTCAAGAGCTTTGGGTTATGACCGAAAGGACAACATCGTGGGTACAAGCGGCCAAAATGAGCTTCCTCCGCCGGGTGGCAGAGCTTTCCCTTAGAGGTAGGGTGAGAAGCTCCGCCAAACTAAAGCCGCTGCTCCTCCACATGGAGAGGAGCCATATGAAGTGGTTCGGGCATCTGGTTAGGATGCCACAAGAACGCCTCCCTAGGGAGGTGTTTAGGGCATGCCCGACCGGTAGAAGGCTAGGGGCAAGACTCTGGACAATATGGGAAGACTATGTCTCCCGGCTGGCCTGGGAACGCCTCGGGATCCCCCGGGAGGAGCTGGACGAAGTGGCTGGGGATAGGGAAGTCTGGGCTTCCCTACTTAGGCTGCTGCCCCCGCGACTCAACCTCAGATAAGCGGAAGATGATGGATGATTGGATGTATATATATATATATATATATATATATATATGTATATATATATAATTTTAATTGATTTAAATAGGTGTAATTTTGAATTATGTGTGGTGCTTGGACATTTTTTTAAAAACATCCACAAAGTTGAGTGAGCAGGTGGTGTTACGTGTGACCATGTGTGTTGACTTTTTGTGTGGGTTTATCTGCGCCATGAGTGGGAAGATTTGTTTGGGTTGGGTCATACATGAAAAGTGCTGTGCTGAGTTCACTTCAAAGTACAATACACGGTCATTCACCTGCACAATGGCATTATGATAGGCGACTTTTAGCAAAGACATTTTTAGTTATTTCAAATTGAGTTGGGGTCAGGTTCCTTATCAAAGTCGTGACGTCTGGCCGGCCAAAACGAACACGCCGGCGGAACCGCAGTCAGGACACTTCATTAGGTACACCTCTATCCGTGTTTGTCCTTCACTCGACAACAATGCGTCCCGACTCCAGGAGAACCCCCGCTCCGGCCCGTCCAGAAGGCGGACTCCGGGCCAACTCCAGGTGCAGATGTCACTTTGTCCTGTTTGTCACCGACCCAAACCCACCTGCATCACCCTGGCACGGGATGGAGATGTGAGAAGATTACGCCTCCCCTCTTTCCCCAAATGGTGTGTGTAAGAACATGTGTGTGTGTGTGTGTGTGTTGTTGTAATGGCGTTTAATGGCCAGTCTAATGGTTCCAGCAGGGAATCCTGGTGTGCAGTCTGAGTCCAGGCTGAGACGGTGCGTTGGCAGGCCATCCCTCATCCTGGTAGCACATGGAGGTGAGAGCCTTGGGAACATCCACCTTCTCTCAGCGCTTGGCTCCTTTCCTTCCCCGTCCTCCACGTGTCTCGCACTGAACGCCTTCACAACTCATTTGCCCTTCAAATGAGTCAAGGGAGGTATGACAAAGTTTTGATGCATACGAGATGGCTTTTTTTACCAATATCCGACATTGTCCAACTCTTAATTACCGATATATACAGTCGTGGAATTAACACATTATTATGCCTAATTTTCTTGTGATGCCCCTGTGGGATGCATTAAACAAAGCAACAAGGTTTTTCAAAATAGGAGAACAACTTCAACTCAAGTTATGGAAAAAAAGGCCAACATGGCACCGCCATATTTATTATTGAAGTCACAAAGTGCATTTTTTTTTTTTTTACATGCCTCAAAAACAGCAGCTTGGAATTTGGGACATTCTCTCCCCGAGATAATCCTGATACACACTACAACTATGGCGGGGGGTCAGCAAATCTGTGGCTCCCGAGCCGCATGCGACTTTTTAGCACCGCCCACTTTCAAATACGGAAAAAGATGGGGCAAAAATATATTTGTTGTTTTAATAATCTTTCTGTAGGAGGGCAGACATAACACAAACAAACCTTCAATATAGTTAAAAATCCCACTGTTTGATATGTTTGTGTGTATGCTTCACTAATGACAGTATTTGGCCATCGCCCTTTTGTCCTACTAATTTTGGCGGTCTTTGAACTCACTTATGTGTGCAACTTTCTCCGTCGCTGCCACAGAAAGACGTGTTCTATGCTATTCCTTCTTTGCCTCATTTTGTCCACCAAACGTTTTATGCTGTGCGTGAATGCACAAAGGTGAGCTTTGTTGATGTTATTGACTTGCGTGGAGTGGTAATAATCCATGCTAACATGCTATTCAGGCTAGCTGTGTGTACATATTGCATCATCATGCCTCGTTTGTAGGTATATTTGAGTTAATTTAATGTCCTTTACTTATACCCTCGGTGTATTTAATTTATATTTGCACGTTTCATGACACATCTGTATGTAATACCGGCTGCCTTTCTGATAGCATGCCATCTTGTTCCAGACCACAGTAAACCCTACCATGTTGTTCCAGACCACAGCAAACGTCACCCAGCTTGCAAAGATTCTAATAATTCCAATTAGAAAAAGACAGCCTGCCGTTTCCTTTAGCTTAGGCACACACATCTATACCTTTTGGCAGTTTTAAGCCAGTCATTTCCAGGAGTTATATCACCCTCTGAGACACTAACTTAATGTGTTGCCTTCATTATAAGACCTGCAAAAGGCTTTTAACTTTTTTGCAGCTCCAGACAGATTAGTTTTTTGTTGTTTTTATAATGTATCTGTAGGAGAGCAGACATAACACAACAAACCTTCATATAGTTAAAAAGCCCACTGTTTGATATGTTTGTGTGTATGCTTCACTGATGACAGTATTTGGCCATCGCCCATTTGTCCTACTAATTTTGGCGGTCTTTGAACTCACTTATGTGTGCAACTTTCTCCGTCGCTGCCAGAGAAAGACGTGTTCTATGCTACTCCTTCTTTGTCTCATTTTGTCCACCAAACGTTTTATACTGTGCGTGAATGCACAAAGGTGAGTTTTGTTGCTGTTATTGACTTGCATGGAGTGCTAATAATCCATGCTAACATGCTATTCAGGCTAGCTGTGTGTACATATTGCATCATCATGCCTCGTTTGTAGGTATATTTGAGTTAATTTAATGTCCTTTACTTATACCCTCTGTGTATTTAATTTATATTTGCACGTTTCATGACACATCTGTATGTAATACCGGCTGCATTTCTGATCGCGTGCCATCTTGTTCCAGACCACAGCAAACGTCAGCCAGCTTGCAAAGATTCTAATAATTCCAATTAGAAGAAGACAGCCTGCCGCTTCCTTTAGCTTAGGCACACACATCTATACCTTTTGGCAGTTTTAAGCCAGTCATTTCCAGGAGTTATCTCACCCTCTGAGACACTAACTTAATGTGTTGCCTTCATTATAAGACCTGCAAAAGGCTTTTAACTTTTTTGCAGCTCCAGACAGATTAGTTTTTTGTTGTTTTAATAATGTTTCTGTAGGAGGGCAGACATAACACAAACAAACCTTCAATATAGTTAAAAAGCCCACTGTTTGATATGTTTGTGTGTATGCTTCACTGATGACAGTATTTGGCCATCGCCCTTTTGTCCGACTAATTTTGGCGGTCTTTGAACTCACTTATGTGTGCAACTTTCTCTGTCGCTGCCAGAGAAAGACGTGTTCTATGCTACTCCTTCTTTGTCTCATTTTGTCCACCAAACGTTTTTATACTGTGTGTGAATGCACAAAGGTGAGCTTTGTTGATGCTATTGACTTGCGTGGAGTGCTAATAATCCATGCTAACATGCTATTCAGGCTAGCTGTGTGTACATTACAGATGTGCGGATTGCCAATTACATCATCCGCGTCACCAAAATCGTCATCCACCCGCCGTCAACCCTAACCATCATTTTATCAGGACCGTATACGCCCGCCAACCGCCCGCTGCAATACATCAGAGCTTGGCCACCTTTACCACTCACAGAGTTATTTAAACCTGTTTCACAGAGTAATGAAATCAAAGGGAGCCGCTAATATTCTCACGACTTTTCAATAGCTTTCATCCTGATTGCAAGAATATGGGCTTTCTGTGAAGCCATTGCCTTTGACACCTTCAACAACATGTACGAAGCAATTGTTGGTCTAGCAACATGTTGTGTGCAGCTTCCACAATCACATGTATGAGACTGAAAGGCATACTGGGTGATACAGAGTACACTGATGGTTGTGATATAAACAACTTTAACACTTACTAATATGCGCCACGCTATGAAGCCACTCAATACAACATTGACAAACACATTTCGGGAGAACATCTTCACAGTAACACAACATAAACGCAACACAACTAATACGCATAATCCTTTGTATTCATGACACTTCCTGAATATATTTTACACCCCCGCGCCCCAAACCCCGCCCACCTTACCGCCGCATTGGGGGGGCGGGGGGGGGGGGGGGGGCGCGGGGTTTGGGGTGTATAAAATAGTCAGGAAGTTTCATGAATACAAAGGATTATGGGTATTTGTTGTGTTGCGTTTATGTTGTGTTACTGTGAGGATGTTCTCCCGAAATGTGTTTGTCGTTCTTAACTGGTGTGGCTTCAAAGCGTGGCGCAAATTACTAAGAGTGTTAAAATTGTTTATATCACAACCATCAGTGTACTCTGTATCATCCAGTATGCCTTGCAGTCGTGTGTATGTTTTCGCGGGAGCCACACACTACATGATGCTGGACTGACAAGTAGGTCGTGTATGATGTAGAAGGCGACAAAGCCAATGGTTTCATAGCATGCACTAATATTTAATATCTGGGTGACTGCCGACAGTTATTCAAGAGAATAACAGCGTCTCCTATTGACTCCTTAGCTTTATGACATGGGTTTTAAAAGGCTCTTTGAATGGCAAAGGATACCGATCCCAGAACCATGTATATCAAATGTCTCCGAATGGTTCAACCGCCACCCGCCCGAATCTAATTAAAATAAATGTTTTCGTCATGTCAATCGCCCGACCCGCGGTAATCCGCGGTAACCCGCGGACTCCGCGGATGAGACCGCAAACCGCGCATCTCTAGTGTACATATTGCAGCATTATGCCTCGTTTGTAGGTATATTTGAGTTCATTTAATGTCCTTTACTTGTACCCTTGGTGTATTTAATTTATATTTGCATGTTTCATGACACATCTGTGTGTAATATTGGCTGCCTTTCTGATTGTGTGCCATCTTGTTCCAGACCACAGCAAACCATACCATGTTGTTCCAGACCACAGCAAACGTCACCCAGCTTGCAAAGATTGTAATAAATCCATTAGAAGAAGACAGCCTGCCGCTTCCTTTAGCTTAGGCACACACATCTATACCTTTTGGCAGTTTTAAGCCAGTAATTTCCAGGAGTTATATCACCCTCTGAAACAATAACTTAATGTGTTGCCTTCATTATAAGACCTGCATAAGGCTATTAACTTTTTTACAGCTCCAGACAGATTAGTTTTTTGTATTTTTAGTCCAATATGGCTCTTTCAACATGTTGGGTTGCCAACCCCTGAACTATGGGAAATACTATACTTTGACTTTCACAAAGTGCATTTTTTACTTGTTTTTTTTTTTTTAAACATGCCTCAAAACAGCAACTACAAAAGCAATGAAGGCACACAGCTTCAGTCCAGAGTATACTGGAGGAATAAAGTAAACAATAACATAGTCCTCCTTTAGTAGACTGCCTGGCATACTGTATAACAGGGAATTATAAACTGGGCCCAACTGCCCTGCTCTAACGTATTTTTGTATGAGTAACAAACATGTGCTGCAAGCTAGTGGTGAGTGCTTGAAGTGGCCTAGCAGTCAGCCAGAGCTTCTGAAATGCTGTGTTGAGACAGGGCACCTACGTTCACTGCAAGCTGCTTTCGCTGTTTGCTTTTCATCCATCTTCTGCTTGTATTCATTGTGTATCTCATTATGATTCTTAAAGAGGTGGGAGATCAAATTGCTCATATTAAAGGAAGGCATCTTGGTTCCTCCTCGCATAACCAACTTTTTGCAGTCATTGCAAATTCCCAGTTTTTTATACGTTAGACACACTTTAAAATAATCCCAAACCATAGACATGGTGTGGTTAGTCAGTCACCGAGCGAGCTTGCTTGTTAGCCACGGCTACAGCACCGGCAACAACACACTCTTGTTGTTGTTATGCTCGGCTCGCGGCGGTTTGATGAGGTCATCAACTCCTGTGTTGTGTGTGGAAGAGGGAAGAGGGGAGGGGCTGCTGACTGGAAGACGCAACTGCTCTGTACTGCTCCTTACGTCCGTGTTTTACCGGATATGTACATCCCCGTACAGCTGCGTTTTAAAAAGTCATTCATTTTACTTTTTGAAACCGATACTGATAATTCCCGATATTACTTTTGAAAGCATTTATCGGCCGATGATATCTCTAATGGATACTGTGAGGTAGAAACCAACAAAATGTGTACTTTGGCCATCACACGGAGAACAAATGTGCCATATTGAACCTCTGCAAAGGTGTCTCAGGCAACTTAGTTACAGTTAGAGGTGAATAAGACTCTTTTGAGCAGCAGGACAATATTAAAGTGATTCAAACATTTATTTAATTGCATTTTGTACCTATTTCAATTAGAAATAATCGCTGTAACGAGTGTACCTTGAACACATCATTCTAAAAGATGAAATCATCATGCATGGACGTTGCTTTCTGCAAATGTTTGTTTACTAAACATTCAACACACACTCACTCACTCACTCACTCACTCACTCACTCACTCACTTGTATTTGTTACATTCATGAGACCTCCGAAAAATGCCGACATCTTTAGGACCACCCTTTCTAGACATATGAAGATTTTGTATTTACAACATCAATAATATATATACATCCTATGCAAATATAAAAAAGTGTGTTGTGAAAAATGATTTGGAATTTTACAAGAAAAACTTTGAATTTTGGCAGTATTATAATAAAAGTCGACATTTTACTCAACGCAAGTCAAAATTTTACATGAAACATTGGTGCAATATTATGACAAAAGTTGGAATTTGAAAACACTCGCAACTGCCTGAAGCTTAAACCTTTGGCAATCTTGAAACATTGGTGCAATATTATGACAAAAGTTGGAATTTGAAAACACTCTCAACTGCCTGAAGCTTAAACCTTTGGCAATCTTATAAAAATAGTCATAATTTTACTCGACAAAAGTCAAAATTTTATAAGAAAACTTTACTATTGTGGCAATATTATAATAATAATCAGAATTTTACTTGGCAAAATTATTACAAAAGTCATCCTTTTACTTGGCAAAATGATGACAAAAGTCATCACTTTTCTCAAATGTCAGTATTTTAACAAAAAATTGGCAATATTGTGATAAAAGTCAGAATTTTATATGACAAATGCCCCCATTTTGCATTAAAAAGTAATAATTCGACATATCCATCCATCCATCCATCCATCCATCATCTTCCGCTTATCCGAGGTCGGGTCGCGGGGGCAGCAGCCTAAGCAGGGAAGCCCAGACTTCCCTATCTCCAGCCACTTCGTCTAGCTCTTCCCGGGGGATCCCGAGGCGTTCCCAGGCCAGCCGGGAGACATAGTCTTTCCAACGTGTCCTGGGTCTTCCCCGTGGCCTCCTACCAGCTGGACGTGCCCTAAACACATCCCTAGGGAGGCGTTCGGGTGGCATCCTGACCAGATGCCCGAACCACCTCATCTGGCTCCTCTCGATGTGGAGGAGCAGCGGCTTTACGTTGAGCTCCTCCCGGATGGCAGAGCTTCTCACCCTATCTCTAAGGGAGAGCCCCGCCACCCGGCGGAGGAAACTCATTTCGGCCGCTTGTACCCGTGATCTTATCCTTTCGGTCATGACCCAAAGCTCATGACCATAGGTGAGGATGGGAACGTAGATCGACCGGTAAATTGAGAGCTTTGCCTTCCGGCTCAGCTCCTTCTTCACCACAACGGATCGATACAACGTCCGCATTACTGAAGACGCCGCACCGATCCGCCTGTCGATCTCACGATCCACTCTTCCCCCACTCGTGAACAAGACTCCTAGGTACTTGAACTCCTCCACTTGGGGCAGGGTCTCCTCCCCAACCCGGAGATGGCACTCCACCCTTTTCCGGGCGAGAACCATGGACTCGGACTTGGAGGTGCTGATTCTCATTCCGGTCGCTTCACACTCGGCTGCGAACCGATCCAGTGAGAGCTGAAGATCCCGGCCAGATGAAGCCATCAGGACTACATCATACTACAATAATTCGACATAAACAACTAATAATTTAACGAGAGAATATTGCAATATTACAGAAACAGAAAGAATAGGAGAAATTGTTCCCAATATTATAAGAAAAAAGTGAACACATTGTGAAAAATTATTATTTTACTTCAAGTTATTACAGTATGTCTCTATTAACATTGTCAATTATTTTTTTAATTCATTTTGGCCCAAGGGAGCACATGTAAACTTCTTACACACACTTTTTATTACATATGTTGGCCAGAGGGGGAGCACTTCAAATGTTTACACACACTTGTTATTTCATATGTTGACCAGAGGAGGAGCTCTTTTAAAACCGACACACAGCCAATTTGAAAAATTTGTCCTTTTTGGGACCACCTTAATTTTAAAAGATTTCACCACCAGAGGTGAAAATGAGACATTCTCTATATGAGATGCAATAGTTTTCCGTGTTGTAACCATGATTTATGTCTAACTTGTTCACCGGTCCTCATATAGACGTTACTTTTCCTTTTTGATGTCTCAAGAAGGATAGAGATACAAGAACACACACACACACACGCACGCACACACACACACACACACACACACTCTTGTATTTGTTACCTTTTTGACCCCTGACAAAAATGCCTACCTCTTTAGGACCACCCTTTCGAGATGTAGAAACATTTGTATTTATACCATTAATAATATATACATACTATGCAAATATAGAAAAACTTTTACAAAAAAAACTGAACATTTGCGCAATATTATGATAAAAGTCAGAATTGTATATGACAAATGCCACCATTTTGCATTAAAAAGTAATAATTTGACATAAACAAGTAATAATTTAACGAGAGAATATTGCAATATTACAGAAACAGAAAGAATAGGAGAAATTGTTCCCATTTTTAGAAGAAAAAAGTGAACACATCGTGAAAAATTATTATTTTACTTCAAGTTTTCACACTGTCTCTATAAACTTATTTAATTTTTTTTTTTTATTCATTTTGGCCCAAGGGAGCTATGTAAACTTCTTACACATACTTTTTATTACATATGTTGGCCAGAGGGGGTGCACTTCAAATGTTTACACACACTTGTTATTTCATATGTTGACCAGAGGAGGAGCTCTTTTAAAACCAACACACAGCCAATTTGAAAAATCCGTCCTTTTTGGGACCACACAAATTTTAAAAGATTTCACCACCATAGGTGAAAATGAGACATTGTCTATATGAGATGCAATAGTTTTCCGTGTTCGAACCATGATTTATGTCCTAACTTGTTCACCGGTCCTCATATACACGTTATTTTTCCTTTTTGATGTCTCAAGAAAGATAGAGATACAAGAACACACACACACACACACACACACTCTTGTATTTGTTACATTTTTGACCCCTGACAAAAATGCCTACCTCTTTAGGACCACCCTTTCAAGATGTATAAACATTTGTATTTATACCATTAATAATATATACATACTATGCAAATATAAAAAAAAACTTGTGAAAAATTAGTTGGAATTTCAGAAGAAAAAGGTCACAATTTCACGGGAAAAACTTTGAATTTCGGCAGTATTATAATAAAAGTTGTCATTTTACTCAACGCAAGTCAAAATTTTACAAGAAAAACTGAACATTTGCACAATACTATGATAAAAGTTGGAATTTTACTTAATGACAGTCACAATTTTATAAGAAAAACGTAAAAACATGGACCACAGATGACCACTTTGGGCAACCCAGCTCCTTTTAATGCGGCCTATGGTTCTAAAAATACGGTTAAGATATGATTAAATTCATGTCTTTGTGACAGTAAATGGTACGTGTCATTCAAAATGGCTTGACTTGATCCTACACACTTCGAAGGTAGACTGGAGCGGCGGCCCTGGTGCTCTCGTGGTCCTCATCACCTGCGATCACAGACGCTTTTGATGAGGCTAACATCCTTCTGTCACGTCACATTTGGTCTGAGAGCTGTCTCCTCCGGGTCCGGGCGACGTCAGACCATGCTAACCAGCACGACGCCATCGGAAGCTAATAAATCAACTGCGGGGCTTTTTTTTCCCCCCAGATTTATTTGGACTGTAATGAAGACTCGACGGCGACCGTGTGACACTGATGAATGGCTGAAGGTGCGCTCTCTGTAGTCAGGCAGGAAGAGGGACGACTGTCAGTGTGTGTGTGTGTGTGTGTGTGTGTGTGTGTGTTTTCTGTCAATGCTGACTTAAAGGGGAATATTATCACAATTTCAGAAGGGTTAAAACCAATAAAAATCAGTTCCAGTGGCTTAGTTTATTTTTCAAAGTTTTTTTTTTTATTTTACCGGTCCCGGAATAGCCCTGAAAAAAGCTTTAAAGTGCTTGATTTTCGCTATTTGCGATGCGAATATCCATTTCCCTGTGACGTCATACAGTGCTGCCAATGTAAACAAACAACGGCAGATACCACAGCAAGATATAGCGACATTAGCTCGGATTCAGACTCGGATTTCAGCTGCTTCAGATTCAACAGATTACGCATGTATTGAAACGGATGGTTGGAGTATGAAAGTATTGAAGAAGAAATTGAAGCTATTGAGCGAATAGCTATTGACGCTATTCATAGCCATAGCATGGCCGAATAGCTGCGTTAGCATCGCCGGTAAAATGTGCGGACCAAACGATCAGGACTTTCGCATCTTGTGACACTGGAGCAACTTAAATCCTTCGATTGGTAAGTGTTTTTTTCGCATTAAATGTGGGTGGAAGGAAACGTAATATAGTTGCAAATGCATATGCAGGTTATCCATACATCTCTGTGCCATGTCTGCTTTAGCACCGCCGGTAAATAGCATGTTAGCATCGATTAGCGTAGCATGTTAGCATCGATTAGCTGGCAGTCACCATCAACAAAATTCACCTTTGTGAATTCATTGACTTTATAGTTGCAAATGCATCTGCAGGTTTTCCATACATCTCTGTGCCATGTCTGCTTTAGCACCGCCGGTAAAAAGCATGTTAGCGTCGACTAGCATAGCATGTTAGCATCGATTAGCTGGCAGTCACCATCAACAAAACTCACCTTTGTGATTTCGTTGAATTTATCGTTGCAAATGCATCTGCAGGTTATCCATACATCTCTGTGCCATGTCTGTCATCGCCGGTAAAATGTGGAGACACTCTGGCACATTCAATGGGGGTCTGGCGGAAGACACTTTCACATCTTTGGGCCAGTGGTGCAACTTGAATCCCTCCCTGTTAGTGTTGTTACACCTTCTGACAACACTCCGACGAGGCATGATGTCTCCAAAGTTCCAAAAAATAGTCGAAAAAACGGAAAATAACAGAGCTGAGACACGGTGTTTGTAATGTGTTGAAAATGAAAATGGAGACTTCACATTCTGACGTCATCGCAAAAAGAGCGCTAAACAGAAAGGCGTTTAATTCGCGAAAATTCACCCATTTAGAGTTCGGAAATTGGTTAAAATAATAGATGGTCTTTTTTCTACACCATCAAGGTATATATTGACGCTTACATAGGTCTGGTGATAATGTTCCCTTGTAAAGCGCTTGATTTTTGCTATTTGCTTAAGCCACTGTCCATTTCCCTGTGACGTCACATAGCGATTCCAATACAAACAATGGCGAATAGCACAGCAAGATATAGCGACATTAGCTCGGATTCAGACTCGGATTTCAGCGGCTTAAGCGATTCAACAGATTTCGCATGTATTGAAACGGATGGTTGGAGTATGGAGGCAGATAGCGAAAACAAAATTGAAGGAGAAACTGGAGCTATTGAGCGAATAGCTATTGACGCTATTCGGCCATCTTTGCGTTAGCATCGCCGGTAAAATGTGCAGACCAACCGATTAGGACTTTCGCAATCATACTGGAGCAACTTATATCCGTCAATTGGTAAGTGTTTGTTTCATATTAAATGTGGGTGGAAGGAAACGCTGGATGTAAATATAGTTTCAAATGTACATACAGGTAGCCTAAATAGCATGTTAGCATCGATTAGCTGGCAGTCATGCCGCGACCAAATATGTCTGATTAGCACGTAAGTCATAAGTAACATCAACAACACTCACCTTTGTGATTTAGTTGACTTTATTGTTGGGAATGCATCTGCCGGTCGTAGCATCGCCGGTAAAATCCAAACGAGGGACTTTAGCATCTCTTGACACTGGAACAACTTAAATCCGTCGATTGGTAAGTGTTTTTTTGTTTTTTAAATGTGGATGGAGGGAAAGGCTAGATGTAAATATAGCTACAAATGAGGCATAATGCTGCAATATGTACACACAGCTAGCCTAAATAGCATGTTAGCATCGATTAGCATGCCATGCTTATCGATGCACATTCTACGTAAATCAACTTGAATCCGTCCCTGATCGTGTTGTTACACTCTCCGACAACACCGACGAGGCATGATGTCTCCAAGGTATCGGAAAACAGTCGAAAAAACGGAAAATAACAGAGCTGATTTGACTGGATGCGTCTGATGTGGTAGGGAAAAATGGCGTTGAGTACCGATGTGACGTCACGTTCTGACGTCGTCGCTCGGAGAGGGATATACAGACAGGCGTTCCATTCGCCAAAATTCACCCATTTAGAGTTCGGAAATCGGTTAAAAAAATATATGGTCTTTTTTCTGCAACATCAAGGTATATATTGACGCTTACATAGGTCTGGTGATAATGTTCTTCTTTAATGGGGACATCACTCTGTTTACACAGTCACCTTTAGGAACAGGGAAAACAGGGAAACCTTTTTAAATGATAGTCTTATCCATTCTGTGATTTTTAAGCTTTAGCCCCATAAAACGTTTTTAGTTAGTTTGAGTGTGAGACATTGGCACAGCAGCCGCTTTGTCTGGCTGTAGCTGGTACATTTAAGTGGTGAAACTTCCTATAAGAGGACAGCCGCAGTGTTGTATTCTGAGGATCATGTCATATTTAATTTGAACTTTTATTTATTTTATTTTTTTTTGAATGGTCCTCAGTAGTCACGTACAAATTTGTGTGAATTATGCAAAATTGTTGAAATTTGGTCCCCATGAACCATATTAATTCTCTTTCTTCAGGGTCCCCAGTAAGTATGACCAGCACATTACTTCATCCTACCAGAGATTTAAAGACGTGTATGAGCTAACTGGGCAATTGACATTTTACCTAATTGTTTTGTATGCCTCCACAACCTGTAGAAAGGGTGGTCCCCACAAGTCATGATCAAAAACGTGGTCCCCATTCCAAATGATAACAAGTGTGTGTGTGTGTGTGTGTGTGTGTGTGTGTGTGTGTGTGTGTGTGTGTGTGTGTGTGTGTGTGCGTGTGTGTGTGTGTGTGTGTGTGTGTGAGAGACATTGTGTGAGACATTGGCACAAGTATAACAATTATGTGTGTGCGTGTGTGTGTGTGTGTGTGTGTGTGTGTGTGTGTGTGTGTGTGTGTGTGTGTGTGTGCGTGCGTGTGTGTGCGTGTTTATGTCAGTCCAAAGAGTCCAGATGGTAGTCTTGTAAATTAAATTATTATTATTGCATTAGGACAAGACTACTGTTCACTATTATGTTTCAACCGTATACAACAGGGGTGTCCAAACTACGGCCCACCCGAGGCATGTCCGGCCCACCCTTATCTTCAATTCATCAATTTAGCCAGCGAGACGTCATGAGTTTAAAAATTAAGAATCTGGCAGCAGGTGTCACGAGGGGGGTTTTGCAGCCTACTGCCAGGTTTGTTCTCCCAGGATGCAAACGGACAAGGCGTGCAGGTAGGAAAATATTTATTCCTCAGAACTCAAAAGGGTACAAAAAACGGAAAACAAGGTGCAGGCACAACACACTGATCGCACTTGGAGCCAAAAGCTAACACTTAGCATCGACTATGGACATAGACAACTTATGAAAATATGGTATGAAATAAACAAGACTTACGTAGTCCAGGCATGAGGCAAACAACTAGCATAACTACGAAACAACTAATGACGCCCGGACGACTGACTGGCAAAGGCAGGTTTAAATAGTCCTCTGATTAGAAGCAGGTGCGCGTCCCGAACACCAGAAGCAGGTGAAAATCCTAAGTAGCCATGGTAACTAAAACAAACTCAGGTGTCAAACAGGAACTAAATGAGTCCCAAACTAACAGAACATAACAAAAACATGATCCGGACTACGGATCATGACAGTAGGTAGATTTCAATCATTGTCATAAGGTCAATCTGTACACTGCTGATGGTTTGTTGTCATTTTTGTGGACATCTGGATCATTTCAGGACGATGACCACTTATCATAAAATGAATGCAACCGAAGGCATTATTTACTTCTATTACCGAATGCAAAAAATGTTCCCTAGACATGGTCACACAACACAATATAACACAAATTGTGGGTACTATAAAGCCGTCCATATATATATATATATATATATATATATATATATATATATATATATATATATATATATATATATATATATATATATATATATATATATATATATATATATATATATATATATACACACATATATATATCCATCCATCCATCCATCATCTTCCGCTTATCCGAGGTCGGGTCGCGGGAGCAGCAGCCTAAGCAGGGAAACCCAGACTTCCCTCTCCCCAGCCACTTCGTCTAGCTCTTCCCGGGGAATCCCGAGGCGTTCCCAGGCCAGCCGGGAGACATAGTCTTCCCAACGTGTCCTGTGTCTTCCCCGTGGCCTCCTACCGGTTGGACGTGCCCTAAACACCTCCCTAGGGAGGCGTTCGGGTGGCATCCTGACCAGATGCCCGAACCACCTCATCTGGCTCCTCTCGATGTGAAGGAGCAGCGGCTTTACTTTGAGTTCCTCCCGGATGGCAGAGCTTCTCACCCTATCTCTAAGGGAGAGCCCCGCCACACGGCGGAGGAAACTCATTTCGGCCGCTTGTACCCGTGATCTTATGACCCAAAGCTCATGACCATAGGTGAGGATGGGAACGTAGATCGACCGGTAAACTGAGAGCTTTGCCTTCCGGCTCAGCTCCTTCTTCACCACAACGGATCGGTACAACGTCCGCATTACTGAAGACGCCGCACCGATCCGCCTGTCGATCTCACGATCCACTCTTCCCTCACTGGTGAACAAGACTCCTAGGTACTTGAACTCCTCCACTTGGGGCAGGGTCCTCTCCCCAACCCGGAGATGGCACTCCACCCTTTTCCGGGCGAGAACCATGGACTCGGACTTGGAGGTGCTGATTCTCATTCCGGTCGCTTCACACTCGGCTGCGAACCGATCCAGCGAGAGCGGAAGATCCCGGTCAGATGAAGCCATCAGGACCACATCATCTGCAAAAAGCAGAGACCTAATCCTGCGGTTACCAAACCGGAACCCCTCAACGCCTTGACTGCGCCTAGAAATTCTGTCCATAAAAGTTATGAACAGAATCGGTGACAAAGGACAGCCTTGGCGGAGTCCAACCCTCACTGGAAATGTGTTCGACTTACTGCCGGCAATGCGGACCAAGCTCTGGCACTGATCGTACAGGGAACGGACCGCCACAATAAGACAGTCCGATACCCCATACTCTCTGAGCACTCCCCACAGGACTTCCCGAGGGACACGGTCGAATGCCTTCTCCAAGTCCACAAAGCCCATGTAGACTGGTTGGGCAAACTCCCATGCACCCTCAAGAACCCTGCCGAGAGTATAGAGCTGGTCCACAGTTCCACGACCAGGACGAAAACCACACTGTTCCTCCTGAATCCGAGGTTCGACTATCCGACGTAGCCTCCTCTCCAGTACACCTGAATAAACCTTACCGGGAAGGCTGAGGAGTGTGATCCCACGATAGTTGGAACACACCCTCCGGTCCCCCTTCTTAAAGAGAGGAACCACCACCCCGGTCTGCCAATCCAGAGGTACCGCCCCCGATGCCCACGCGATGCTGCAAAGTCTTGTCAACCAAGACAGCCCCACAGCATCCAGAGCCTTAAGGAACTCCGGGTGGATCTCGTCCACTCCTGGGGCCTTGCCACCGAGGAGCTTTTTAACTACCTCAGCGACCTCAGCCCCAGAAATAGGAGAGTCCACCACAGATTCCCCAGGCACTGCTTCCTCATAGGAAGACGTGTTGGTGGGATTGAGGAGGTCTTCGAAGTATTCCTTCCACCTATCCACAACATCCGCAGTCGAGGTCAGCAGAACACCATCCGCACCATACAAGGTGTTGATAGTGCACTGCTTCCCCTTCCTGAGGAGGCGGACAGTGGTCCAGAATCGCTTCGAAGCCGTCCGGAAGTCGTTTTCCATGGCTTCCCCGAACTCTTCCCATGTCCGAGTTTTTGCCTCCGCGACCGCTGAAGCTGCACACCGCTTGGCCTGTCGGTACCTGTCCACTGCCTCCGGAGTCCTATGAGCCAAAAGGACCCGATAGGACTCCTTCTTCAGCTTGACGGCATCCCTCACCGCTGGTGTCCACCAAGGGGTTTTGGGATTGCCGCCCCGACAGGCACCAACTACCTTGCGGCCACAGCTCCGATCTGCCGCCTCGACAATAGAGGTGCGGAACATGGTCCACTCGGACTCAATGTCCAGCAACTCCCTCGTGACATGTTCAAAGTTCTTCCGGAGGTGGGAATTGAAACTTTGTCTGACAGGAGACTCTGCCAGACGTTCCCAGCAGACCCTCACAATGCGTTTGGGCCTCCCAGGTCTGTCCGGCATCCTCCCCCACCATCGCAGCCAACTCACCACCAGGTGGTGATCGGTAGAAAGCTCCGCCCCTCTCTTCACCCGAGTGTCCAAAACATGAGGCCGCAAATCCGATGACACAACTACAAAGTCGATCATGGAACTGTGGCCTAGGGTGTCCTGGTGCCAAGTGCACATATGGACACCCTTATGTTTGAACATGGTGTTTGTTATGGACAAACTGTGACGAGCACAAAAGTCCAATAACAAAACACCACTCGGGTTCAGATCCGGGCGGACATTCTTCCCAATCACGCCTCTCCAGGTTTCACTGTCGTTGCCAACGTGAGCGTTGAAGTCTCCCAGTAGGACAAGGCAATCACCCGGGGGAGCACTTTCCAGTACTCCCTCGAGTGTTCCCAAAAAGGGTGGGTACTCTGAACTGCTGTTTGGTGCATAAGCACAAACAATAGTCAGGACCCGTCCCCCCACCCGAAGGCGGAGGGAGGTTACCCTTTCGTCCACCGGGTTGAACTCCAACGTACAGGCTTTGAGCCGGGGGGGAAACAAGAATTGCCACCCCAGCCCGTCGCCTCTCACTGCCGGCAACGCCAGAGTGGAAGAGGGTCCAATCCCTCTCGAGAGAAGTGGTTCCAGAGCCCTTGCTGTGCGTCGAAGTGAGTCCGACTATATCCAGCCGGAATTTCTCGACTTCGCGCACTAGCTCAGGCTCTTTCCCCCCCAGTGACGTGACGTTCCACGTCCCAAGAGCTAGCTTCTGTAGCCGAGGATCGGACCGCCAAGTGCCCTGCCTTCGGCTGTCGCCCAGCTCACAATGCACCCGACCTCTATGGCCCCTGCTATGGGTGGTGAGCCCATTGGAGGGGTGACCCACGTTGCCTCTTCGGGCTGTGCCCGGCCGAGCCCCATGGGAACAGGCCCGGCCACCAGGCGCTCGCCATCGTGCCCCTCCTCCGGGCCTGGCTCCAGAGGGGGGCCCCGGTGACCCGCGTCCGGGCGAGGGAAATCTGGGTCCATGATTTTTCTTCTTCATAAAGGTCTTCGAGCTGCTCTTTGTCTGATCTCTCACCTAGAACCTGTTTGCCTTGGGAGACCCTACCAGGGGGCTTTATGCCCCCGGACAACATAGCTCCTAGGATCATTGGGACACGCAAACTCCTCTACCACGATAAGGTTGCAGCTCAGAGAGGAGACATATATATATATATACATATATATATATATATATACACACATACATATATATACATATATATATATATGTATATATATACACACATACATATATATATATATACATATATATATATACACACATACATATATATATATACACACACATATATATATATATATATATGTATATATATATATATATATATATATATATATATATATATATATATATATATATATATATATATATATATATATATATATGTATGTGTGTGTGTGAAAAATCACAAGACTACTTCATCTCTACAGAACTGTTTCATGAGGGGTTTCAATCATCAGGAGATGATCTCCTGATGATTGAGGGAACCCCTCATGAAACAGTTCTGTAGAGATAAAGTAGTCTTGTGATTTTTCCCACACATACATATTGCGCTCTACCACGGTATCGAGCACTATTCTCTGGATAATCCAATGAAGATATATATATATATATATATTTATATATATATACACATACAGTGGGGCAAAAAAGTATTTAGTGCAATTCTCCCACTTAAAATGATGACAGCGGTCTGTCATTTTCATCATAGGTACACTTCAACTGAGACATTGTAGGAATTTTAAATAATTTATTTGTAAATTATGGTGGAAAATAAGTATTTGGTCCCTTCAAACAAGGAAGATCTCTGGCTCTCACAGACCTGTAACTTCTTCTTTACGAAGCTCTTCTGTCCTTCACTCGTTACCTGTATTAATGGCAATTGTTTGAACTCGTTATCTGTATAAAAGACACCTGTCCACTGCCTCAAACAGTCAGACTCAGAACTTCACTATGGTCAAGACCAAAGAGCTGTCGAAGGACACCAGGAAAATAATTGTAGACCTGCACCGGACTGGGATGAGTGAATCTACAATAGGCAAGCAGCTTGGTGTGAACAAATCAACTGTGGGAGCAATTATCAGAAAATGGAAGACATACAAGACCACAGATAATCTCCCTCAATCTGGGGCTCTATGCAAGATGTCATCCCGTGGGGTCAAAATGATCATGAGAACGGTGAGCAAAAATCCCAGAACCACACTGGGGGACCTGGTGAATGACCTGCAGAGAGCTGGGACCAGAGTAACAAAGGTTACCATCAGTAACACACTACGCCGACAGGGAATCAGATCCTGCAGTGCCAGACGTGTCCCCCTGCTTAAGCCAGTGCATGTCCAGGCCCGTCTGAAGTTTGCCAGAGAGCACATGGGAGAATGTTATGTGGTTAGATGAAACCAAAATAAAACTTTTTGGTATAAACTCAACTTGTTGTGTTTGCAGGAAGAAGAATACTGAGTTGCATCCCAAGAACACCATATCTACTGTGAAGCATGGGGGTGGAAACATCATGCTTTGGGGCTGTTTTTCTGCTAAGGGGACAGGACGATTGATCCGTGTTGAGGAAGGAATGAATGGGGCCATGTATCGTGAGATTTTGAGCCAAACTATCCTTCAATCAGTGAGAGCTTTGAATGGTTGACCAATTACCCATTTTCCACCACAATTTACAAATAAATTCTTTAAAATTCTTACAATGTGAATTCCAGGATTTTTTTCACATTCTCTCTTTCACAGTTGAAGTGTACCTATGATGAAAATTACAGACCTCTGTCATCATTTTAAGTGGGAGAACTTGGCCAATCGGTGGCTGACTAAATACTTTTTGCCCCACTGTGTGTATATATATATATATATATATATACACATTAATACTTATACACAAACATACATATATACAGTACATATACATATACATATATGTACAGTATATGTGTGTGTGTGTATATATATATATATATATATATGCCAAAAAATTTGGACCCCCCTAATGTAAAAGCATATGTCTATGATATTCATTGGAGGGAACCACTTGCCACAATTAGCATGCACCAAGAGTGAAAGTGCGACACAGGTGCAGCCCCTTGGCATTCAATGTCAACACGTGTGCTTCACCTGATTCCACTGCACAGTATCGATCAACACATCATCACACCGTTGTGTGTTATTGCACAGAGTGACTTGTGTTTTCTCATCACAGAGCCCCCCCCCCCCCCCCCCCCTCGTCATCCCCCACCAGCAGACAAGGACACATTGACTGAGCGGAACTCGATGCCTCAAGCTCCGAAGCTTCCAAGTCATCCTGTCAGTCAATGAATCCATACGCGGCACGTCCCCGCGCTGGACACGCTGGCAGCGCAGCACTTTTTCAAGAGCATGCAAAAGACACCAAGGTCTTGCCTTGACAAATATGTCTGCAGATGAGTGCCTTGCCTAAGATAACTACAGAGGTGTACCCATACAACTTGTTCACTATCAATATTGGAGATTCGAGTATCGACTTATATACCAAAACTGGTCTGATACAATCTCCGCACAAATCACATAAAAGTTGTATTATTTGGTAGCGTGGAATGTTAGAAAAGGTTTGATGGAGTGAAATAAACACAAAACAATGTTAGCTATGTGTCAGGTTCAAACACTGATGACGTCTATTAAACAAGACAAAAAGCAAGCAATCAAAGAGAGACAGAAATATATTTGCCTCAATTGAGGAAAAACACATTCACCTGTACCCTTGTACAGTGTCATCACGCTCTGACAAAAGATTGCACGCCTACTCTTTGGTTTGACTTTCCCCTATTACATGGCGATAGTCATTTCTAAAGGGACAGGGGTCATAAACAGCCATCGCCTTTGATTACAAAACAGTTCAAAGAAAAGTTTGGTTCAAAGAAAAGGTTGTAAAAGAGTTTCAAGAAGAGGTCGTAAAATAGTTCAAAGAACAGGTGCCTGGAGCTTGGGCAGGTCCTGCTTTCTCTCCGCTTTCTGTGGATTACAATACAACAAAGAAACAGAACACCTTCATGTTGCTTCCCCATCCTACACAGTGGAGTTTTACAAGCCTTTTCCTTGGTAGTATCAAAGACAGCTTTGGTCTTCTCGCTGGGAACTCGTGGCAACACAAAGTTTTGTGATAACTTACATACAAGTATTCTGACAGTATGAGAACACAGTTGGCCACTCTGCACATAAGAACACTGAGATGCCTCCCCTTTTTTATCAAGGTCATATTTTGGACAAATATACATAACAAGATATATATATTTTATTTTCAATGACGTTTTCAGTATCAGTGAATGAACTGTTGCCAGTGTGCAATAAGTAAAGAAATATCGTATTTCTTAGCTAATCAATTTGATGACTGCGTGATTGATTGCAATCATCTTCAAATGACCCGGGTGCATGTGTGAGTGACGGGAAGAAAAGCTTTTTTGCAAACACCTACACAGGCTTTATCGTATAACTCAGGCAACCTCACAGACTTTTTTCCAAGTACAGTAATTTGTGTGGTGCTGTTTGGAGTTGGAGTGCGCTGGTGTACCTAATGAAATGGTGCAAAGCCTCTATAGTCTCTGTCACTAATTGCTGCCGTTTGTCTGCCGCAAGACGGCACGAGCAGACGTTTAGCCCGTGAGGCTGACAGACGGACAGATAACAGGCTGGTCCTTTACGTCAGTGTGGCACCATCCTTCCCCTTCCATCTTCATCACTCCCATGCACTCTGTTCCACACTTTCCCTCTTCGGACTCCCTCACATAGCTGTCTTAGCTTACTTAGCGTATAATTCTTCATCAGCACGCGTCTTAACGGAAATGTGCCGGCAACAGCAGTCCCTGTGGGTCTTCAGGTTTTTGCATGGGGGACAAAAATAAGTCTGAGTCGAGTGCGTCGGAGCTGGTTAATTAGAGCTCAAGCCCCCCCCCCCTTGTCTCCGAACAAACCTGGGGGTAATTAAACAGCCCCTGGACGCGGGTGTGTCTGGATGCTGTTTCTAATTAAACCCAAGCGAGCCGATTTAGCCAATCAGCTAAAGGCTCGATGTCAAATACCAAAGCGTTCCAGGCCCTGTGGAAGACAGGAAGTTACCCACGTCGTCCCTGGCAACAACTTTCATTTTCTCAAACATTAATCACCGAGTGAGATGTATCACTAGAAGACATGAAAATATGTTTCTCAACATCTTGATATTTGATTTAAAGGATGTATTCTGGGCCCTGTGTTCTGTGAGGGATGTCGAAGGTTGCAGGTCAGATCAGATAATGGAGGCAACAAAGCCCATGAGGAAGGAAGTGACAGCCAACATGAAATGTCCTTCCAGTCTGAACCAGTGCACCTTGTACCAAAGGTTGTTGACAGTCTTGCATGTCGGCTGTGTTTCAATTGGAACACCGGGAGGACGTAGATTGAGACCACGTCTCGCGATCCGTAGAGGGCCTCGTCCCGTGTAAAAAAGTGCAAATGTTAATGGACGACACGGCACTTTGTAGGACATTTTTTAGTAAATTGGGATAAAAACCCACGCCTCCATTTGGGGAGCAGAAGTACCATTTTATGATTGAAGACGTCCCACCTGACACACTTCGCCTCCCTTTGGAGATCAGAATGCCTGCAGATCTCCAGACATTATCAGACATTGAGTCTGGCGCCTCAGACTACAGGGCCATCCTGACAACCTAATGAGACCTATCTAGAGACTTAAGCCCTGTCTACATTAAGCCGGATAACTCCTTAAAAGAATAATTATTTAGTCTAAGCCCCGTGTCAGCCACACTAAACCATTGTTAAAGGTTCCCCTCCTTGGATCATTTTTTTACAAGGGTAAGTGCGCCGTGTATTTCTTGAATCTCCGGCTCTTAGCTATGTATGGACTTATCGAT
Source organism: Nerophis ophidion (assembly GCF_033978795.1). Taxonomy (NCBI): domain Eukaryota; kingdom Metazoa; phylum Chordata; class Actinopteri; order Syngnathiformes; family Syngnathidae; genus Nerophis; species Nerophis ophidion. The sequence continues at coordinate 28,742,073 of NC_084631.1, read as the reverse complement.
CGTTTACAAACTGAGTTTGGAAAGGAAGTGACGCCAGAAAGACCCCCCCCCCCCCCCACACACACACACACACACGCACACAGGAAGTGACGCCAAGGACCGCTTCATAACAAGCGGTTTCGTAACTCAGAGCTAACCACTGAAAAGATGGAGGCGAGTCATCCAGACATGCCCGTGTTTCTCGCACTTCTCAGACGGCAAGAGAACTTTCAAATGTCCAGGTCAGCTGTGATTTTACTTACCGAAAAACTGTGTCCATTTGTTGAAGGAGAGACAACGAGAATGCAGGCTCCAGTGGATGTGATAAAAAAAGGTAGCATGTTATTTGTCTTACCTGGCCGATGAGGAAAGACTACAGAAAACAGCGAATGCTTTTGGACTGACTCAGTTACTGTATTGTTCCCCATGTATGTTGCAGACTCAACGTCTAGGTCCAGAGTATATAAAGTCACCAAAAACAAATGGACAATGAAGGTGAGGGCAAAAGAGTGAGGAGTGTCCTGATCAGATATCTAGATCCATTTATGTAAAATGTTATTTTACTACTTTCACACGTCCATTAAAGATTTGATGAATTTATGATGGCTCAGGTGTGATTCACTACAACAGGGCCCTGTCCCGCCAAATGTCTTCCCCCTACAAAAACCTTCCCCCCGGAAGACATTTGGCGTGACAGCCCAATGAGGGTGGAAGGACCTTAAAGCAGCCCACACAGCTGCCTGTTTTAAAATCATTCTAAGTAGCTGATTGTCATTGGTGAAAAATAACGGTGAGGAAAAAATACAAGCATTCCAGCATGCTAACCTTTCAAGCTATTTTTGCTTTGCTAATTTTGCAGCTGTAACCCTTAAGAGTCATATAACTTGCTTAAAGCAGCCCACACAGCTGCCTGTTTTAAAATTATTATAATTGGCTGATTGTCATTGGTGAAAAATAACGGTGAGGAAAAAGTTTTAGCATTCCAGCATGCTAACCTTTCAAGCTATTTTTGCTTCGCTAATTTTGCAGCTGTAACCCTTAAGAGTCATCTTAACTTGGTATTTTCACGCACTCATTGGGGTCCTTCAGGCATTAGAGGTGCTGTCACGCCAAATGTCTTCCGGGGGGATGTTTTTTGTAGGGGGGAAGAAATTTGGCGTGACAGCCCCACAGCACACTGGATTCCAGTTAATTGAAATACCACAATACTGAATATTGTTCAGATAAAATGAATTTATTTGAAGAATGTGCACACAAAGCAACACCGGCGGTGACTATGACGTGCGCATTTTTTCGCGCATGCGTAGTAGGTCGCGTTGCGCCGGCGAACGGAGGGGGAGGGGGTCTTGGCAATGGCATTGTGTGTGTGTGGACAGGGATAAGGTTAGGTGGGATTTACCCTGGATAACCTTAGTGTAGAAGAGACCTTAGTCAAAGTGAAGTGAATGATTTCTTTAAAGAAAATACTTTAGTTACTACTGCTTATGTTTAATAATGTTGCTGTCAGGAGTGGGACTTGAACCCACGCCTCCATTCAGAGACCAGAATCCCCAGAAGGTATCGCACCTTGAGTCTGGCGCCTTAGACCACTCGGCCATCCTGACACTTATACACCTATTTCCAGTTAAATCCCTGTTAGGGTGTGTTCTCACCCAAGGTCCAGTTGAAGCGAACTCTTGTAGATGTGCTTTGCTCCCAATGTCAGGAAATTTCAGTGGAAAGAAATCCTGTAAACATGTTTGCCTCGCCTCATCAACCTTTTTATTGCCCATAGTGATGAAATCTGGAGACCCCTGATTTTAGGCCTAATCAAAGCGTCTTTCATAATTTATCTGGACGCTAACTCGCATAACACCCTGCAACCAATAAACAAATCAAAACAAATGAGCTACCATTATGTTCAACGTCAATAATCCCATGACAAAAATTGTAAATGTTGTTGTTAGAATTGAGTACTGAACCCATGTCCCCAATTTGGGGACCAAAAGTACCCAAGATATTAGGGAAGGATCAAACCTAAAGTCTGGCACCTTAGACCACTTGGACATTTTGACAATGTTATGAGATGTATCTAAAGCCTTAGTCAAAGCATTGAATAGGATTTCTTTAAACACAAACTTGCCAAAACAATTCATGGAAAATGCCATTTATATATTAAAATGCTACTGTCCGAAACAGGAATATAACCCAGACCAGAATCCCCATTGTTTGACAGAAAATATCGCACCTAAAGTCTGGTGCCGAAGACCACTCGGTCATCCTGAATCTGAAACTTCCATTTTCAACACTATTAGGGTGTGTTCTCACCTATAAGGTCCAGTTGAAGCAAACTCTGATGCACTTACTGCCCTACCAATATCAGGCATCTTCATTGGAAAGAAATCCCTTAAACATTCTTACCTCGCCTCATCAACCTTTGATTGCTCATGATGATGAAATCTGGAGAACCCTGATCGAGAGCCTAAATTAAAGAATCCTAAATAATTTATTTGAACTTGCATAAGTCCCTGCAACCAATGGACAAATCCAAGCAAATAACCTACCGATATGTCAATAATCCTTAAAGAAACAAATGACTGGCAAAGCTATTGCTGTATTTAAAGTGTAGGATTTGAACCAACATCTCCATTTGATAGAGCTTGAGTGACACACTAAAATCAGCGTTTGCCGACCAATGTTCGGGATCCTCAAGCAACTCCCGGGATATGTCACTACATGATATAAAATTCCTCGTCAAGAGTAGGATTTCAACCCAGGAAATCAAAGTATTCTTGCGAAATTCCCTGTATTGTAGAAAGTATTCCGGAAAAATAGCTACTGAAACCAATGTACGAAAAAGTTGCTGTCAGGAGTGAGATTTGAACCCACGCCTCTATTTAGACACCAGAACACCCAATGTTCCGAGGAAGGAATCGCACCTTGAGTCTGGCGCCTTGGACCTCTCGGCCATCCTGACCTTGCAACTACTAAGTATTGTCAGAGTCAGAAATTGTTTGCCCCAACTTATAGCGTTCGTTTTCTATGTGCAGTTCAGACGTTACTAAAACAGCATCAAGACAATGACTGCACCCTTTGAGTGGAAATATGCTCTGTAAATAAAAAACATTCAAAATGTTGCCAATCGTATAAAATAAAACACAAAAAGATGACTCCGTCTTTCTTTTTGTCAAAGAGATAAAGCTGGGGACCACTGATTTAGAGCCTTGATCAAAACCTCCTTCTTATTTCTTTGAACGCAAACCTGCATAACTCCCTGCAGCCAAAGACTTGTCTAAAGAAATGAGCTACGCATAAGTTCGATGTCAATAATCCTAAAAGAAACAAATGTCTGACAAAGTCATTGTAGTATTTCAAAGGAGTGGGATTTGAACCCATGCCTCCACTTGGGGAGCAAAAGCCCCATTTCATTTACCAAAAGACTCACTTCTTGATTCCAGCACCTTGGACCACTCAGCCAAAGACCATTCTGACACTCTTATTGTTATTAGGGTGTCTTCATCTTGTCCAAATAGCTTCAGTTAAAACAAACCGCTGTGTTTGCTCAACTCATAAAGTTTGTTTGGCTCACACTGCTGAACCCTGGACTTTGTGTGAGTGACATCTGGTGCTGTGTGCCTCAATCAAGTGCATCATGGCAACAGAATATTTGATCATGGGTAACAAAACCTAACAAAATGCTGAGTGAAAATCACCAAAAGATAATGAAATAGCTCAACACACCTGGATTGTTTCTTCAAAGGGTTGGTGTTGCTTCTTATAGTCCAGGAAAGTCATCAGAAATGCCATTACCTTGCAGTACATCAATGTTTCCGTGTAAAACTGTAGACCTCCGGGTGTCATTACTGTTTTGGACCATTGGTTTTTTTTGGGTATTGTATTTCTTCCAGTCCAGCACTTGTTTTTGTATCATCTTCCTGTTCTTGTATGTTTTGCGGTTGCTTTACCCCGGCTTCTGAGCGCTGATCTCCTCACTTGTTTTTGGTTGGCATTTACTTGGTTCACCTGTTCTTAATTGCCAATCATTGGGGTTTTCTTTTGCCAGTGTATTTTTACAGACTACGATGATTAATTATACTGCTTGTTGTATTTTTGTGTAGTGCTCTTTGCATTTCTGCCTCTTCTTGTCAGCCTTTGATTCACCCAGAGTGATGAAAAATAGAGAGCCTTGATCGGCAGCCTTAATTAAAGCATCCTTTATAATTTCTTTGAATGCAAACTCGCATAACTTCCTGCAGCCAAAGAAACATCAAAAGAAATGAGTTACCCATATGTTCAATGTCAATAATCCTAAAAGAAACAACTCCTACGGTATCCAAAAAACTATCTTGTCAGGAGTGGGATTTGAACCCACGCCTCCCTTCGGAGACCAGAAGTCCCATTTCACTCTGGAAGGAGTTACACCTTGAGTCTGGCGCCTTAGACCCCTCAGCCATCCTGACACATCGACTGTGACCTGTGGAGCCCTTGTGAAAACATTCTTTATGGTTTCGTTCAACGCATACCTGCCAAAGTTTCCACATAACAGATTGAATCACAGGAAATTAATTACTCACACATATATATTAAAAAAGGTTTTGTCAGGAGGATTTGAACACAGGACTCCATTTGCAGACCATAAGTCTCAATACACTGCTGACAGATGAATCCAAACCTTAAGTTTGACACTTAAAATTATTTGGATGCAAAAAGGTTTAGACACCTCTGACTTAGAGCCTTTTTGTCAAAGTAACTCTTATAGTGATGGAAGTTAGAAACCCCAGATCTAGAGCCCTAATCAAAGCCCCTTCCATAATTAATTTGAAAGCAAACTTGCAGAGCTCCAAAGAAATCACAAAAAATAAGCTACCATATGTTCAAGTTGAATATCCATAAAAGACACAAAAGACTGGCAAAGTCATTGCAGTATTGAAATAGTCTTGTCTGTCAAGAGTGGAATTTGAACCCACACATTCCAAGATCCAAATCGTCTTGGAGGGAGTCTCACCTTCAGTGTGCCACCTTAGACCACTAAGACCTGCTGACACGGAGGGACAGTTTCTCCCAGGTTTACTAGAGGAACGTTGATCATCCTTAGCAAACTAATGACACACAACATTATTGCACTCTTCAAAAGTTGCTGTCCAGAGTGGGATTTGAATCTATGTGTCTGTTTGGAGACCATAACTCCTATTATATTAAGAAAGGACCCAAAGCTTAAGGCTGGAGCCTTAGACCGCTCAGTCATCCTAACTCTTTCAAATTTTATTTTATAGCCTTGGTCAAAGCTACCTTAACGATGTGTTTGAATCCCACAACAAACCATAGAAAATCAGCTATTTATACCCATATATTTCAATGTTCTCAACAGAAATTTGGCGACCAGAAGTCCTCCAGTTTTGTTCAGTAAAAACAAAAATTCTGCAGGAAACCAACCAGAAACCCTTGAGTCTGGGATCTTAGACCATTTGGAGGCAAAACAGGTTTGGGCACTCGTTATCAGAGTCTTTTGGACAAAGAAACTTTCTTTGTGATGAATGTTGGAGACCCCTTTTCTAGAACGTTTTGGACGTATAAACTGATTGTGATGAAAGTTGGAGACCCCTGTTCTAGAATCTTTCGGACAAAGTAACTCTGTTTGTGATGAGAGTTGGAGACCCTCTTCTCGAGTCTTTTGGACAAAGAAGCTCTTTTGGTGATGAAAGTTGGAGACCCCTATTCTAGGGCCTTTTAGAAAAAATAACTTTTGGTGATGCAAATTGGAGTCCCTTGTTCTAGAGCCTTTTGGACAAAGAAACCCTCTCTATGATGAAAGTTAAAGACCCCTGTTCTAGAGTTTTTGGGAACAAAGAAACTCTCTCTGTGATGAAAGTTGGAGACCCCTGCTCTAGAGTCCTTTGGAAAAAGCAACCCTCTCTGTGACGAAAGTTGAAGACCCCTGTTCTAGAGTCTTTTGAAAAAGAAACCTTCTTTGTGATGAAAGTTGGAGACCCCTGTTATAGAGTACTTTGGACAAAGAAAAACTATTTGTGATGAAAGTTGGAGACCCCTGTTCGAGGGCCTTAATCAAAGTTTCCTTTGTCATTTCTTTTAACGCAAACATGCAAAACTCCTACGAAATCACAAGTGAGTTGCCATATGTTCAAATTCAATAATCCTGAAAGAAACAAATGACTGGCAAAGTCATTGCTGTGTTCAAAAACTTTTGTCAAGAGCGGGATTGAACCCACTCCCTAATCTGGATGCCAGAAGCCTCCATTCTATTATGGAAGGAAACAGTCCTTGAGTCAGTCGCCTTAGACTGCTCAGCCACACTGACGTGGCTCCTCCAGTTTTACTCGGCATTGTGAAAGACTCGAAAGAAAACAAACACCAAACGTGCAGGACTCGAACCCACAACTAGTTTTTAGCCAAAGGTGTCAACACTTGATAGACCAGGTTGTCAAAGTTAGAAGACAACTGATGCTGATCATGAAAGTCCTCTCAGATCCGATGCTCCTCGTCCTCCGCCGCGCTTCCCTCGCTCCTTCTTTCCTCTCTACTCTCTGATTACTCCTACATTTCAGACAAAGTGAATCTGATCCGCCTTCATTTCCGCCGCTCAATTAGATCTTCTGATCCATCCAGATGCGGGGGTGGCGGCTTGCATTAGGGACAAGTGCAGGAAATTGGAGATAGTACGACGTTGCATATTTGTTGTTGATGCGTGCCATGGACTTCAGAAGCTGAACAGAGGAGCAAGACGGGGAGAAACATCCATCTCCGTATTAGCAAATGAAGTCCTATCAGATTTATCAGCAGAGGAGACACAATCGAGCCCAGGCAGTCATTCCATATTAGCACCCATAAAATAACTGAACCAAGTTCAACTTGTGACAAAACTTCAATGAATCGAAACAAGGTTTGCCTAATCCAGGGGTCGGGAACCTTTTTGGCTGAAAGAGCCATACAAACCAAATATTTTTAAAAGTATTTCCATGAGAACCATTTATTTATTTATTTATTTTTAACACTGAATACAACTATATGCGTGCATTTTTAAGAAAGACCAACATTTTTAGAGTATGAAAAATATCTTCCTTTTTAATAACATTGTTATTCTGAGGCTAACCAGCAATAAATAAAATACTTCTTACCATTAATGCGACTTCTTGAACAGGTGCGGTAGAAACCAGATGGATGGATGAAAATGCACGATAATGTTTTATATTTTGAACGTTATGTTTGACACTGTGATTACCAGCGGAATTATTCATTACTTATCGTGTTACCATGAATTGATTTAAGTGGACCCCGACTTAAACAAGTTGAAAAACTTATTCGGGTGTTACCATTTAGTGGTCAATTGTACGGAATATGTACTGTACTGTGCAATCTACTAATAAAAAGTTTCAATCAAGCAATTAATCAATCAAGCAAGGTCAGCTAAGATTTATCTTAGAGCCAGTTGCAGTCATCAAAAGAGCCACATCTGGCTCTAGAGCCATAGGTCCCCTACCCCTGGCCTAATCCAATGTTTAAGATCCGATGTTCTTTTGATGTCAAAGTTATTTCCACAAAAGTATTTTATCATTCCAACTTTGTGTGCTGTAGAAAATTGGCAGGTAAAATACACGGCGATTTATACTGAGCAATACCATCAATTAGGACGTAATCACAGTTATTTTTACAGTGAAAAACTGGCAGCTTAGTCGCTAGACTTTCACGAAAAAATTATCATATATTTTAGGATCAAAAAATAAATGGCTGCACAGTTGCCAGATTATGACCCTAAACACAACGGTATGGTTTTCAAATGTACAGTAACGAACTGTAAAAACAACAACCGTTGCTGTTCTGTCGCCAGAATTCGACTGTCAAATTTTGTCCTGGGCATGATGTTAAAGTGCATCCAGCAGTAGAAGCTCCTCTATGGGGTATTGGGGCACTAGGAGGTTAACCCCTTTACTACTGTAGCCCCAGGTGGCCTTTGGCAAAGGCCTAGTACCTGACTTCCCCCTAGCCAGGGATACGGTAAAGACCTCAACGGTGGAGCAAGCGGAAGACGGTAGAAGTAAGAACCACCACAACGGCTGCATTGGCGGAAGAAGGCCCCCCCACATACACGTGGGCCCAGTTATGGGGAAATAACAACCCAAGACCTCAACGGTCGAACAGGCAGAGGATGATTGCTAACTCTATGGAGCGTGACTACGGCTGGGAAGGTGCACGAAGGCTGCAGCTGAAAAGGGTCCCCAGTCGTCTTGGACTCCATGCCACTGGACCCAAGACCACGACGTCAAGGATCGTGTGGTGACTGTCTTTGCCCCGGTCTCCCCACGTTAAACAAAGTCACGCACAGGCATCCTCCATAAAGGGATGCCCTCCTACCAGGAGGCTCGTCATACTTGTTCGAGTGACCGCCGATGATGATGATGATGACTGTCATTCCTCAGGAGAGTTTCCTGAGGGAACTCTCCTGAAGGAATCAAAAAAATACAAACCCCGTTTCCATATGAGTTGCGAAATTGTCTTAGATGTAAATATAAACGGAATACAATGATTTGCAAATCCTTTTCAACCCATATTCAATTAAATGCACTACAAAGACAAGATATTTGATGTTCAAACTCATAAACTTTTTTTTTTTTTTGCAAATAATAATTAACTTAGAATTTCATGGCTGCAACACGTGCCAAAGTAGTTGGGAAAGGGCATGTTCACCACTGTGTTACATCACCTTTCTTTTTACGACACTCAATAAAGGTTTTGGAACTGAGGAAACTAATTGTTGAAGCTTTGAAAGTGGAATTCTTTCCCATTCGTGTTTTATGTAGAGCTTCAGTCATTCAACAGTCCGGGGTATCCGCTGTCGTATTTTACGCTTCATAATGCGCCACACATTTTTGATGGGAGACAGGTCTGGACTGCAGGGGGGCCAGGAAAGTACCCGCACTCTTTTTTTACGAAGCCACGCTGTTGTAACACGTACTGAATGTGGCTTGGCATTGTCTTGCTGAAACAAGCAGGGACGTCCATGAAAAAG
>NC_084631.1:28708093-28728093 GCF_033978795.1 Nerophis ophidion | reverse complement strand
TGCCAATACACATCGGCTTTGCTATTGACAAGCTACTAATTAGCATCAGCGATTTTACATGGCAATTTAAACACCTACAAATGATTTAATGAAAATTACAACTAAGATGCACGATACAATCAAACAGCTTCAAGCAGGTACAATACTTACAGTATTGACACTTTTTAGGGCGCAACAAAAACAAAAATTCTAAACTAGACTTATAACAGCAACTTATTGTCATACTTGATAATAAACAAGATATAAAAACTGGAAAGCAGTTTTCCTAATCACCTCAGTTTTTTAAATGTTGTGATGAAAATTAGGTTTTATGTAAACAATTAATATTTATAAACACACACAAAAGTACTGAGTAAGTACCGGTACTGGTTCCCAGATAGCCGGAATTGGTATTGTATGGGTTCAATCCACCGTGTATTCATACTTGATATTACTTCCCAAGAAAAAAAGAAGGTTTAACTTTACTCCAAAGATGCACGTAATAATTGTAATATTTTAGCTGAAAATTCTATATTGAATCAATTCCAAATCCCTTCCATGGAATATATTGTGGATTGAGATTATAACATCCATCCATCCATTTTTCTACCGCTTATTCCCTTTGGGGTCGCGGGGGGCGCTGGCGCCTATCTCAGCTACAATCGGGCGGAAGGCGGGGTACAGAAGGCGGGTATTAGAACAAGTTTTTTCTGCTTTGAGTGTTTCAGAGTTGGACATGTGTTTTACTGAGGTGGCTAACTATGATGCGTGCAGTTTATCAAAGCAACAAACAAACAATCGGAAAATCCCCGTTACTGAGGTGGCTAACCATGATGCGTGCAGTTTATCAAAGCAACAATCAAACAATCGGAAAATTCCTGTCGTATCAATTCCTAGATATGGTCGTAACTATACTAAATGCACTGGGCATAATAAACACAACATTATTAATATTGCTACTACGGATAATTTGATCAAAAACTCCCTAAAACAGCCCACTACCTATAATATAGGTTTTTTAAACATAAGATCATTGTCTCCTAAAACGTTGTTAGTTAATGATATTATCAGAGACAACAATCTTAACGTCATCGGTCTCAGCGAAACCTGGCTTAAACCAAACGACTTTTTTGCGCTAAATGAGGCATGTCCTCCTAAATTTACACATGCGCATATTGCCCGTCCGCTCAAAAGGGGTGGGGGGGTTGCACTAATATACAACGAAAACTTTAACCTTAGTCCTAACATAAATAATAAATATAAATCGTTTGAGGTGCTTACTATGAGGTCTGTCACACCGCTGCCTCTACACCTGGCTGTTATCTACCGCCCCCCAGGGCCCTATTCGGACTTTATTAATGAATTCTCAGAGTTCGTTGCTGATCTAGTGACACACGCCGATAATATAATCATAATGGGGGACTTTAATATCCATATGAATACCCCATCGGACCCACCGTGCGTAGCGCTCCAGACTGTAATTGATAGCTGTGGTCTCACACAAATAATAAATGAACCCACGCATCGCAACGGTAATACGATAGACCTAGTGCTTGTCAGGGGCATCAACGTTTCCAAAGTTACGATACTCCCGTATACTAAAGTATTGTCTGATCATTACCTTATAAAATTCGAGGTTCAGACGCATGTTCGTCAAACTAATAATAATAATAACTGCTATAGCAGCCGCAACATTAATACAGCCACAACGACAACTCTTGCTGACCTACTGCCCTCGGTAATGGCACCATTCCCAAAGTATGTGGGCTCTATTGATAACCTCACTAACAACTTTAACGACGCCCTGCGCGAAACCATTGATAACATAGCACCGCTAAAGTTAAAAAAGGCTCCAAAAAAGCGCACCCCGTGGTTTACAGAAGACACTAGAGCTCAGAAATTATTATGTAGAAAGCTGGAACGCAAATGGCGCACGACTAAACTTGAGGTGCACCATCAAGCATGGAGTGATGGTTTAATAACTTATAAACGCATGCTTACCTTAGCTAAAGCTAAATATTACTCAAATCTCATCCACCGTAATAAAAACGATCCTAAATTTTTGTTTAGTACGGTAGCATCGCTAACCCAACAAGGGACCCCTTCCAGTAGCTCAACCCACTCAGCTGATGACTTTATGCAATTCTTTAGTAAGAAAATTGAAGTCATTAGAAAGGAGATTAAAGACAATGCGTCCCAGCTACAACGGGGTTCTATTAACACTGACACGATTGTATATACGGCGGATACTGCCCTCCAAAATACTTTCTCTCGTTTTGAGGAAATAACATTAGAGGAATTGTTACAACGTGTAAATGGAATAAAACAGACAACATGTTTACTTGACCCTCTTCCTGGGAAACTGATCAAGGAGCTCTTTGTATTATTAGGTCCATCAGTGCTAAATATTATAAACTTATCACTCTCCTCGGGCACTGTTCCCCTAGCATTCAAAAAAGCGGTTATTCATCCTCTTCTTAAAAGAGCTAACCTCGATCCTGACCTCATGGTAAACTACCGACCGGTGTCTCACCTTCCCTTTATTTCAAAAATCCTTGAAAAAATTGTTGCGGAGCAGTTAAATGAACACTTAGCGTCTAACAATCTATGTGAAACCTTTCAATCCGGTTTCAGGGCAAATCACTCCACGGAGACAGCCCTCGCAAAAATGACTAATGATCTATTGCTAACGATGGATTCTGATGCGTCATCTATGTTGCTGCTCCTCGATCTTAGCGCTGCTTTCGATACCGTCGATCATAATATTTTATTAGAACGTATCAAAACACGAATTGGTATGTCAGACTTAGCCCTGTCTTGGTTTAACTCTTATCTTACTGATAGGATGCAGTGTGTCTGCCATAACAATGTGACCTCGGACTACGTTAAGGTAACGTGTGGAGTTCCCCAGGGTTCGGTCCTTGGCCCTGCACTCTTCAGCATCTACATGCTGCCGCTAGGTGACATCATACGCAAATACGGTATTAGCTTTCACTGTTATGCTGATGACACCCAACTCTACATGCCCCTAAAGCTGACCAACACGCCGGATTGTAGTCAGCTGGAGGCATGTCTTAATGAAATTAAACAATGGATGTCCGCTAACTTTTTGCAACTCAACGCCAAAAAAACGGAAATGCTGATTATCGGTCCTGCTAGACACCGAACTCTATTTAATAATACAACTCTAACATTTGACAACCAAACAATTAAACAAGGCGACACGGTAAAGAATCTGGGTATTATCTTCGACCCAACTCTCTCCTTTGAGTCACACATTAAAAGCGTTACTAAAACGGCCTTCTTTCATCTCCGTAATATCGCTAAAATTCGCTCCATTCTGTCCACTAAAGACGCTGAGGTCATTATCCATGCGTTTGTTACGTCTCGCCTCGACTACTGTAACGTATTATTTTCGGGTCTCCCCATGTCTAGCATTAAAAGATTACAGTTGGTACAAAATGCGGCTGCTAGACTTTTGACAAGAACAAGAAAGTTTGATCACATTACGCCTGTACTGGCTCACCTGCACTGGCTTCCTGTGCACTTAAGATGTGACTTTAAGGTTTTACTACTTACGTATAAAATACTACACGGTCTAGCTCCATCTTATCTTGCCGATTGTATTGTACCATATGTCCCGGCAAGAAATCTGCGTTCAAAGGACTCCGGCTTATTAGTGATTCCCAAAGCCCAAAAAAAGTCTGCGGGCTATAGAGCATTTTCCGTTCGGGCTCCAGTACTCTGGAATGCCCTCCCGGTAACAATTCGCGATGCCACCTCAGTAGAAGCATTTAAGTCTCACCTTAAAACTCATTTGTATACTCTAGCCTTTAAATAGACTCCCTTTTTAGACCAGTTGATCTGCCGTTTCTTTTCTTTTTCTTCTATGTCCCACTCTCCCTTGTGGAGGGAGTCCGGTCCGATCCGGTGGCCATGTACTGCTCGCCTGTGTATCGGCTGGGGACATCTCTGCGCTGCTGGTCCGCCTACGCTTGGGATGGTTTCCTGCTGGCTCCGCTGTGAACGGGACTCTCGCTGCTGTGTCTTGGATCCTCTTTGGACTGGACTCTCGCGACTGTGTTGTATCCATTGTGGATTGAACTTTCACAGTATCATGTTAGACCCGCTCGACATCCATTGCTTTCCTCCTCTCTAAGGTTCTCATAGTCATCATTGTCACCGACGTCCCACTGGGTCATTATTGTCACCAATGTCCCACTGGGTGTGAGTTTTCCTACCGAGGATGTCGTGGTGGTTTGTGCAGCCCTTTGAGACACTAGTGATTTAGGGCTATATAAGTAAACATTGATTGATTGATTGATTGATACACCCTGGACAACTCACCAACTCATCGCAGGGCCAATGAGACTATAACAGGAAGTAGAATTCAAATTGGAACTGAAGGAAGCCGAATTGATCATTTTGGTGGATTCAGTCACATTTCTTCAAAATATCAAATGTCAATGAAAATACCAAAAAAAAAAATTTTATTTAATTGTGATGAGACTGAATTTGTCTGGAAAAAAATGCCAAATCAGATTTAGTTTTCCTGCGATGAGGTGGCGACTTGTCCAGGGTGTACCCTGCCTTCCGCCCGATTGTAGATGAGATAGGCACCAGCGCCCCCCGCAACCCCGAAAGGGAATAAGCGGTAGAAAATGGATGGATGGATGGATTTAGTTTTCAACGATACCTCTCATTTAGCAGTGTTTCTTTCTTCCCTCCCTCTGATCCCTCCCTTCTCTCCCCTTTTTTTGCTCTCTTCTCGTCAGCCCCTCCTTTGCTGGTGTGTGTGTGTGTGTGTGTGTGTGTGTGCACGTATTAACAGAGTTGAGCATACAGAGGACAGCAGTTTGTTGTAGTTTTTTCTTTTTCTTTTTCTTCTTCTTTTTCTTTTTCTTCTTCTTCTAGTTATTTTCTTGTTGTTTGTCTTGTTCTTGTTCTTCTAGTAATTTTTCTTGTTCTTCATGTTCGTCTTGTTCTTGTTCGTCTTATGCTTATTGTTGTTCTTCTAGTTCTTCTAGTTAATCTAGTTCTTCTAGTTCATCGTTTTGTTCATCTCCTTGTTCATCTTCTTGTTCGTCTTGTTCTTCTAATTCGACTAGTTTGTCGTGTTCTTGTAGTTCTTCTTGTTCTTCTAGTTCTTCTCTTAGTTCTTCTACTTCTTCTTCTAGTTATCCTTTTTCTAGTTTTTCTTCTTGTTCTTCTAGTTCTTGTTCTTCTCGTTTGTCTTCTTCTTGTTCTTCTTATTATTTAGTTCTTGTAGCTCTTCTTCTAGTTCCTCTTTTAGTTTGCCGTCTTGTTCATCTTCTTATTCTACTTCTTCTTCTTGTTCTTCTTGTGCGTCTTATGCTTGTTCTTGTTCTTTTAGTTAATCTGCTAGTTCTTCTAGTTCATCTTCTTGTTCGTCTTCTTGTTCGGCTTGTTCTTCTAGTTTGTCTTGTTCTTCTAGTTTTTCTAGTTCTTCTTGTTCTTTTAACTCTTCTCCTAGTTCTTCTATTTCTTCTTCTTTTAGTTGTTCTTCTTGTTCTTGTAGTTCTTGTTCGTCTCATTTGTCTTTGTTCTTGTTCTTCTTCTTCTAGTTTTTCTTCTTGTTCTTCTAGTTCGTCTTATTCTTCTTGTTTGTCTTTTTCTTGTTTGTCTTGTTCTTCTTCTTTTAGTTCTTCTTCTAGCTCTTCTTCTAGTTCGTCTTCTAGTTCCGCTTTTAGTTCATCATCTTGTTCTTCTTGTTATTCTACTTCTTCTAGTTCTTCTTGTTCGTCTTATGCTTGTTCTTGTTGTCCTTCTAGTTCTTCCAGTTAATCTGCTCGTTCTTCTAGTTCATCTTCTAGTTCATCTCTTTGTTTGTCTTATTGTTTGGCTTGTTCTTCTAATTTGTCTATTTTGTCTAGTTCTCCTTGTTCTTTTAGTTATTCTCCTAGTTCTTCTACTTCTTCTGGTTCTTCTTCTTCTAGTTCTCCTTTTTCTAGTTTTTTTGCTTGTTCTTCCAGTTCTTGTTCTTCTCGTTGTCTTGTTCTTGTTCTTCTTTTCTTTTTCTGCTAGTTTTTCTACTTGTTCTTCTATTTCTTCTTGTTCTTATTCTTCTTCTTCTTTTAGTTCTTCTTCTAGCTCTTCTTGTAGTTCGTCTTCTAGTTCCTCTTTTAGTTTGTCGTCTTGTATGTCTTGTTCTTCTTGTTTGTCTAGTTTCTCTTGTTTTTCTTCTTGTTCTTCTAGTTCTTGTTGGGGCTTGTTAACAAAATAGAAATGTGATCCATCACTTCCTTGCTATGTTTGATATACAGTACTATGTAGCATTTCATTTAGTGTTCAAACCTTCATTAAAATATGTTGAGGCTGGAACCAATTATTCATATGGACATTGTTTCTTATGCAGAAATGTGCTTCACCGTACAAACTTCTCAATTTATGAACCCTGTTGAAGAACCAATTAAGTTCTTACATGCAGGCTTCACTGTATATTGTTACGCTTGACCTTTTTCTACTTCGTCCACACAAAAAAACAAACATAGTTTGACGTGTGCGTTTGAGTGCCGCTCAAAGAGAATTCAGATTGGCCAAAATGACGCTGATTAGCTCAAATGTGCGGAGAAGTTGCAGGCATCGGAGAAAGTTACGAGGTTGCACATGACTTGCGAGGATTGGTTGAGTTAAACCAGACCTGGGCAAATTAAGGCCCGGGGGCCACATGCGGCCCGTTAAGCTTTTTTAATCTGGCCCGCCGAACATTCCCTAATAATTTTTTTAGATCTTTAAAATGGAAAGTGTAGCTGCCGTTCTGATGTGCAGTGATGTTTTCTAATGACCGTAAGTCTTGAACCATACTAAGTATTTCAATGGTTGGAATCTGCGCTTTTGTTTGATATTTTAGTGTTGTCCTGATACCAATATTATTTTGATACTTTTCGGTACTTTTCTAATTAAAGGGGACCAGAAAAAATTGCATTATTGGCTTTATTTTAACAAAAAATCTTACGGTGTGGCGGACAGGTACTTTTCAGAGGCGGTATGGTACCGAATATGATTCATTGGTATCACGGTACTATACTAATAGCGGTATACCGTACAACCCTACGAGTTACGATGGTAATCTACGTCACAGCAGGTCAGACGAAGCACCAAGCAGTGTGGGTGGGGAGCGTTTCCACAGAGTGTTTCCAGAGCGGCCCTGCGATGAGGTGGCAACTTGTCCTGGGTGTACACCGCCTTCCGCCCGGATGCAGCTGAGATAGACTCCAGCGACCCCCCCGTAACCCATAAAAAGAGACAAGCGTGGTCCCCATCCCAGAGTGCACGCGACCCAGCACATCAAAGGACTACATATCATGAAGACCAAGGAGAGGTCGGTCCTGGAACAACTCCGCCCTACAGTCAAGCCCCACCTGGACCCACTCCAATTCGCCTACCAGCCACAACTGGGATAAGGAGGACGCTGAACCGAGCCCACACCCACCTGGACAAGCCTGCGAGCAGTGTGAGGGTCATGTTTTTTGACTTCTCCAGTGCTTTCAATACTATACGGCCTGGGTTACTGGGTGTGAAGTTGGAGAAGATGCAGGTGGAGGCCCCCTTGGTGTCCTGGGTTGTAGATTACCTGACTGACAGACCACAGTAAGTTCGACTGCAGGACTGTGTCTGACAGGCTGGTCAGCAACACCGGGGCTTCGCAGGGTACAGTCCTCTCCCCCTTCCTCTTCACCATTTACACCACCGATTTCCACTATCAGTCAGAGTACTGCCACCTTCAGAAGTTTTCTGATGACTCTGCAATAGTGGAGTGTATTGAGGATGGTGATGATGAGGAATACAGGGAGGACTTTGTCACATGGTGTGGAAAGAACCACCTCCAGCTCAATGTGACGAAGACCAAGGAGCTGGTTGTGGACCTGGGAAGGAGGAGGAGTACTCCGGCGACCCCTGTTTCCATCAGGGGGGTCGATGTGGACATGGTTGAGGATTATAAATACCTTGGAGTACACATCGATAACAAGCTGAATGGGTCAAAACACGCTGAGGCCCTCTACAAGAAGGGAAAGAGCCGCCTCTACTTCCTCAGGAGGCTAGGATCCTTCAACGTCTGTACAAAGATGTTGAAGATGTTCTACGAGTCGGTGGTGGCGAGCGCTTTCTTGTACGCCGTGGCCTGCTGGGGCAGCGGGCTGAGAGCGAGCGACGCAAACAGACTGGACAAGTTGGTAGAGAAGGCCAGAAACGTGGTGGGGGTGGAGCTGGACTCTCTGGCGGTGGTGTCAGAGAGGAGAAGTCTAGCAAAACTCCTACCCATTATGGACAACACATCCCACCCTCTACACTCGGACCTTGCGGAGAGAATGAGCACGTTCAGTGGAAGGCTCAGACTCCCAAAATGTAACACGGAACGACACAGGAGGTACTTCATACCGACAGCCATCAGACTGTATAATGCATATGTTCCTTCTTGACTGCACTTAAATGTAGAATATATTTATATTATTCATATATTATATATATGTGGGATGTTCTATAGTGGATGGATGGGTTTCCAGAGCGGCCAGCCTGAAATGCCGGTTCAGGGACAGATGCAGAAGGAGATTTTTACAAGAAAGTTCTAAAGCTTTGTGATATATCAGATAGTAGGTCGGTTTATGTATTTTCCTTGGCGTTCATATTTTACTGTGTTTGTTGCATTTTTGTTGCATTTGGCTTGATTATAAAATATGTTTATTGACAGGGGGTGTGATGTTTATATGTTCTCAATATTCAGTATTTTATCGTTCATAGAAAACATTTAAATTTCATTCCGTTTTTAAGGCGGTCTGTCATAACGTTTTTAGCATTCAATTCGACTTTATTGTAAGGTTTTGTATTAGTGTTCCTAAAAATAAATATACCGGGCCCCAGACACATTTTTTTTCCTTTAAATTTGGCCCCCCGAGGCAAAATAATTGCCCAGGCCTAAAGTAAAAATCCACGAGAAGCTGAGTTGGTATCCATATTCCATCTGCGGACACACGGGGTGTAAATAATAGGAGTGATTTACAGTCCCACTTCCTGTACGGCCGTGATCTTTTTCCTCGACGCCTCGCCCCAGAAGGGCTCTGCCTTTTCCATCTGCTGCCTGCTGTGGCCGGCTGTGTGGGACGTTTCCTGGAGCCGCTGTCAGCGCCGCCAGCCCTTCCAGGGAAAACAAGCAGCACTTGAGGATCCTCGCCTGGGGCGCTGGCACCGTCTGCCCTGGTGAGCGTCAGGATTTGTCAGAACTGCCACTCGGACTCAGACTTCACACTCCGGGCCACATGGAAACGTTTGCGTCACGGATTGGCCGAGGGAGTGTTTGCTGGCTCCGGCCGGCAGCTGTTCGGCGTTGAGCGCACATCTGCAGAAGAATCTATCTCCGAGCGCTAGCATCCTTGTGTCGGCGCGACAAACAGGCCTTTGTCTTCTTAGGCTGCTGGGATTTAGGGCTCTTTGAAGTTAGTCAGGTCTTAAAGAACTGGTCCTTGCAAAAAGAACTGGTCCTGGCTCGTTGTTTTGCTTACTTTTTTTTTGTTTCATTAAGGAAAAGATCCCTGGGAGCAGTTCCAAGAGTCATTGAAATACTCACTATGGCTGGGAATCATTCAGAAATATTCACTAGAATTCGATTTTTGTTGTATTTTCCTTGTAAAAGACAGTGACAACACAATTTCCTTAAAAAACTGTGGATATTGTTACATGGCAATATCTTTCTAGCATGCTAAAGTTTTAGCAGGCTAAATGTTAACATGTTCGTTTTATACTTATAAAACTGGCTAAAATGCTAACATGTTAATAATTAACAAACTACAAACCCCGTTTCCATGAGTTGGGAAATTGTGTTAGATGTAAATATAAATGGAATACAATGATTTGCAAATCATTTTCAACCTATATTTAATTGAATATGCTACAAAGACAACATATTTGATGTTCAAACTGATAAACATCTTTTTTTTTTTGCAAATAATCATTAACTGTAGAATTTGATGCCAGCAACACGTGACAAAGAAGTTGGGAAAGGTGGCAATAAATACTGATAAAGTTGAGGAATGCTCATCAAACACTTATTTGGAGCATCCCACAGGTGTGCAGGTTAGTTGGGAACAGGTGTGTTACATGATTGGGTCTAAAAACAGCTTCTCGAAAAATGCTCTGTCTTGATGTAACACAGTGGTGAACAAGCCAACTACTTTGGCACGTGTTGCAGCCATGAAATTCTCAGTTAATTATTATTTGCAAAAAAATAATGAAGTTTATGAGTTTGAACATCAAATATCTTGTCTTTGTAGTGCATTCAATTGAACATGGGTTGAAAAGTATTTGCAAATCATTGTATTCCATTTATATTTACATCTAACACAATTTCCCAACTCATATTGAAACGGGGTTTGTAGTAAGACAGTGTCAAGCAACAATATCCATGATTATGTCTATGAAACTAGCTAAAATGCTAAGCCATGGATATTGTAGCTTGGCGCTATTTGTTAACATGTTTATATTCAAGCAGATTTTTATAGGTATAAAACTAAAAGTCCTGGAACTTGTAGATTGGCGCTATCTTTTTAGCCTGCTCAGCTTCGACTAGCTAGGTATTAGCATGTTAGCCGATTTCATTGGGTATAAAACGAATTTAAGGATGTTGTTGCTTGGCGCTATATTGTCAACCTGCTAAATGTCATGAGCGGTCTTATTTTTCTTGTTAGTTTTATACCTATAAAGCTGGCTAAAATGCTAACACATTAGCATTTAGCTTGGTAATACCTACTATGCTGGTACGATAGTGCTAAGCAACAAAATCCATGACTTAGTTGCTTAATATAAAACCAGCTAAAATGCTAAGTCATGGATACCTGTAGCTTGGCGCTATCTTGTTTGGTTGCTCAGTGTTGACAAGGCTATCCTAGCATGTATCAAACAAAATGGATGTTCAGTGTTTCCCCCAGAATATTTGTGAGTTAAGGTGGTTTCTCTCCACGGGCAAGGGTGGCGATATAGGGTATATATCTCGATATTTTTTACCTAAAGTAAAAACAAAGTACAAAACAGTCCTAGTTACCTGAGATAATAATTATGTCATTATTTTGACTTAGTCATAAATTTGACTTAGTCATTATTTTGACTTAGTAAATATTGACTTACTAATACAAAATAATGAAATAATTTGTTTATATATATATATATATATATATATATATATATATATATATATATATGTATATATATATATATATATATATATATATATAGTTAGCAATATTTAATAAGTCAAAATAATGACATAATTATTTTATATATATAATATATATATACTAATTATGTTATATATATATATAAATATTGACTTACTATATAAATATATTTACTAATTATGTTATATATAAATATCTACTTATTATATATATATACATGTATACATATATAAACATATATATACATATATATATATATATATATATATATATTTATTTAGTAATTATGTTATATATATATAAATATTGACTTACTATATATATATATATATATATATATATATATATATATAAACTAATTATGTCATTATTTCGACTTAATAAATATTGACTCACTAAGACAAAATAATGACTAGGTCAAATGTATTATTTACTGTGAATAAGCGTTTACAAAAAGCGTTTGAAAACAGATTTAAATGTGGGGCCACATGCTGACTCATCATGCTTAATTTATTACAGCATTTCGGAAGCCTGTAGTTGATTTTTATTTTGTGTAAATTTTATATTTGTATTAACATGTGATAGCAGGGAAACTAGGCTGCTACATTACTAATGATTTATGTAACTATAGCTGGAAAAATAGTACAATAGCAATAGGAGAGACTATTCATCCTTGAACACCAGTTCATGAAGACTTTATGATGCACTTACATTATTATATCAACTGTCAGAGACAGAAACTCTTCATTTAACATAATGTCAACGGGCCCATAGTGATGTTACTAGTAATTGACTGGCGGGTGTTTATTAAACACCTTTTCTGCTAACCCGCACCGTCTCTCCTCTCTGCCTGCCTCTGCCGTGAGCACTGACCCCATGTGCTCTATATACGCACTACTGATTGGCTGTTACCACTCTGCGTGGAACCAATCAGATGATTGTGTGGGTGGGTCAAAGCCGGGTGCTGCAGAGAAGGCAGTAGGACGCGTAGCAGCTTGTTAAGACTCTAGTTTAGCCCCAAATGAAAATATAAATACATTTAATAAAGTCCAATACAAATAAGGCAACAAGAGAAGTATCCTACACTTGTCTTTTGTAAAGTATATCTGAACAGCCGAAATGGGCGTCTACATCAACTATATGATTTTCCTGAGAAGCTGGACAGGACAAAAATATTATTTATTTATTTAAAAAAAAAAATTTAAGACTTTAGTTTAGGCGGTGGCTCTTTGTTGTTAAGGCGACCGCCTTAAGTAGTTGGCGCTAGCTTGTTAGCCTGCTAAATGTCTTTAGCGGAGTTAACTGGTTATTATTGACAGGTAATCACACAGGTTAATTGTTTGTCATTGACAGTTCATCATGTGAGTTAACTGGTTATGATTGACAGTTAATCACACAAGTAAACTGTTTATTATTGACAGTTCATCACAAAAGTTAACTGGTTATTATCAACAGTTAATCACACGGGTTAACTGGTTATTATTGACAGTTAATCGCACGAGTTAACTGGTTATTATCAACAGTTAATCACACGGGTTAACTGGTTATTATTGATAGTTAATCACACTAGTTAACTGGTTATTACTGACACTTATTCACATGAGTTAAATGGTTAATACTGACATTTAATCACAAGACTTAACTGGTTATTACTGACAGTTAATCACACAAATTAACTGGTTAATAATAACAGTTAATCACACAAGTTAACTGTTTTTGATCAACAATTAATAACATTAGTTAACTGGTTATTATTGACAGTTAATCACACAGGTGAACTTGTTATTGACAGTTAATCAAGTGAGTTAACTGGTTGTCATTGACAGGTAATCACGTGAGTTAACTGGTTATCATTGATAGTTAATCACACTAGGTAACTGTGTATTATTGACAGTTAATAACACAAGTTAACTGGTTATTATCGACAGTTAATCACACAAGTTAACTGGTCATAACTCACAGTTATTCATACAAGGTAAATGGTTAATACTAACAGTTAAATGGTTAATACTGACAGTTAATCACAAGACTTAACTGGTTATTACTGACAGTTAATCACACAAATTAACTGGTTAATGCCGACAGTTAATCACACAAGTTAACTGGTTATTATCCACAGTTAATCACACAAGTTAACTGGTTATTATCCACAGTTAATCACACAAGTTAGCTGGTTATTATCAACAGTTAATCACACGAGTTAACTGGTTATTATTGACACTTAATCACACTATTTGAATGCTTAATACTAACAGTTAATCACAAGAGTTAAGTGAGTAATACTGACAGTTAATCACACAAATTAACTAGTTATTACAGATGGTTAATCACACGAGTTAACTGTTTATTATCGACAATTAATCACACGAGTTAACTTGTTATTATTGACAGTTAATCACACGGGTGAACTGGTTATCATTGACAGGATAGTTAATTATGTGAGTTAACTGTTTATCAGTGACAGGTAATCACGTAAGTTAACCGGTTATCAGTGATAGTTAATCACACAAGGTAACTGTTTATAATTGACAGTTAATCACTGAAGTTAATTGGTTATTATCGACATTTAATCACACAAGTTAATTGGTTATTACTGACAGTCAATCACACAAATTAACTGGTTATTACTGACAGTTCATCACACAAGTTAACTGGTTAATATTGGGAGTCAAACACACTGATTATTATTGACAGTTAACTATGTGAGTTAACTGGTTATCATTGCCAGTGAATCACACGGGGTAACTGTTTGTTATCGACAGTTAATCAGAAGAGTTAACTGGATATTACTGACACTTAATCACACTAGGTAAATAGTTAACACTGTCAGTTATTCACAAAAGTTAACTGGTTATTACTGAAAGTTAATCACATGAGTTAACTGGTTATTTTCGACAGTTAATCACACAAGTTAACTGGTTATTACTGACACTTAATCACACTAGTTAAATAGTTAATATCGACACTTAATCACACCAGTTAAATAGTTAATATTGACAGTTAATCACAAGAC
Source organism: Nerophis ophidion (assembly GCF_033978795.1). Classification (NCBI taxonomy): domain Eukaryota; kingdom Metazoa; phylum Chordata; class Actinopteri; order Syngnathiformes; family Syngnathidae; genus Nerophis; species Nerophis ophidion. Next base: position 28,713,915 of record NC_084631.1, on the reverse strand, counting down.
TTAACTGGTTATTACTGACAGTTAATTAAACAAATTAACTGGTTATTATCAAAAGTTAATCACACAAATTAACTAGTTATTATAAACAGTTAATCAAACAAGTTAACTGGTTATAATTGACAGTTAATCACATAGGTGAACTGGTTATCATTGACAGTTAATCATGTGAGTTAACTGGTTGTCATTGACAAGTAATCACATCAGTTACCTGGTTATTATTGATAGTAGTTAATCACGCAAGGTAACTGTACATTATCCACAGTTAATAACACAAGTTAACTGGTTGTTATCGACAGTTATTCACACAAGTTAACTGGTTATTACTGACAGTTAATCACACGAGTTAACTGGTTATTACTAACTCTTAACCACACGAGTTGAATGGTTATTACTGACAGTTATTCACACAAATAACTGGCTAATACCGACAGTTAATCACACAGGTGAACTTGTTATCATTGACAGGACAGTTAATTATGTGAGTTAACCGTTCACATTGACAGTTAATCACACGAGGTCCCTGTTTATTATCAAAATGCATTCACACAAGTTAACTGGTTATTATCGACAGTGAATCACACGAGTTAACTGGTTATTGTTGACACTTAATCACACTATTTAAATGCTTAATACTGACTGTTAATCACAATAGTAAAGTGGTTATTACTGACAGTTAATCACACGAGTTAACTGGTTATTATTTACAGTCAATCACACGGGTGAACTGGTTATCGACAGTTAATCACACAAGTTAAATGGTTATTATCGACAGTTATTCACACAAGTTAATTGGTTATTATCGACAGTTAATCACACAAGTTAACTGGTTATTTACTGACAGTTAATCACAATTTCCATCTTGTGGTCCTAATTTCTTCACATTTTGGGAGCTGCATGAAATGACCACAGTATGTTCGACTGCAGGACTGTGTCTGACAGGCTGGTCAGCAACACCGGGGCCCCGCAGGGCTAAGTCCTCTACCCCTTCCTCTTCACCATTTACACCACCGATTTCCACTATCAATAAGAGTCCTGCCACCTTCAGAAGTTTTCTGATGACTCTGTGATAGTGGAGTGTATTGAGGATGGTGATGATGAGGAATACAGGCCACTGGTAGAGGACTTTGTCACATGGTGTGGAAAGAACCACCTCCTGCTCAATGTGACGAAGACCAAGGAGCTGGTTGTGGACCTGGGAAGGACGAGGAGTACTCCGGCGACCCTTGTTTCAAACAGGGGGGTCGATGTGGACATGGTTGAGGATTATAAATACCTCGGAGTACACATCGACAACAAGCTGAATGGGTCAAAACACGCTGAGACCCTCTACAAGAAGGGACAGAGCCGCCTCTACTTCTTCAGGAGGCTAGGATCCTTCAACGTCTGTACAAAGATGTTGAAGATGTTCTACGAGTCGGTGGTTTCGAGCGTTTTCTTGTACGCCGTGGCCTGCTGGGGCAGCGGGCTGAGAGCGAGGGACGCTAACGGACTGGACAAGTTGGTAGAGAAGGCCAGTAACATGGTGGGAGTGGAGCTGGACTCTCTGGGAGTGGTGTCAGAGAGGAGATGTCTAGCAAAACTCCTAGCCATTATGGACAACTCCTCCCACCCACTACACTCGGACCTTGCGGAGTGTAACACGGAACGACACAGGAGGTCCTTCATACCGACAGCCATCAGACTGTATAATGCATATGTTCCTTGACTGCACTTAAATGTAGAATATATGTAGAATATATTTATATTATTCATATACTATATATGGGCTTCACGGTGGCAGAGGGGTTAGTGTGTCTGCCTCACAATACGAAGGTCCTGCAGTCCTGGGTTCAAATCCAGGCTCGGGATCTTTCTGTGTGGAGTTTGCATGTTCTCCCCGTGAATGCGTGGGTTCCCTCCGGGTACTCCGGCTTCCTCCCACTTCCAAAGACATGCACCTGGGGATAGGTTGATTGGCAACACTAAATTGGCCCTAGTGTGTGAATGTGAGCGTGAATGTTGTCTGTCTATCTGTGTTGGCCCTGCGATGAGGTGGCGACTTGTCCAGGGTGTACCCCGCCTTCCGCCCGATTGTAGCTGAGATAGGCGCCAGCGCCCCCCGCGACCCCAAAAGGGAATAAGCGGTAGAAAATGGATGGATGGATATACTACATATATAATATATGTCATATATTATTTATTGTTATTATTGTTTATTGTGAGCGAACTGTGGTGCGGAATTTCCCCCAGGGATCAATAAAGTACTTTCTATTCTATTATATTCTATTCTAATTAAAGAGGCGGCACATTAACGTTGTGTTTATGTATGCGCGCAGTGATACATGCATCCTGCTAAATGAGGCTGTGTGTGTGTGTGTGTGTGTGTGTGTGTGTGTGTGTGTGTGTGTGTGCGTGTGTGTGTGTGTGTGTGTGTGTGTGTGTGTGTGTGTGCGTGCGTGCGTGCGTGCGTGCGTGCGTGTGTGTGTGTGCGTGTGTGTGTGCGCTCACGCCTGCACAGGTCTCCCCATTGCCCGTATCGGAGATCATTGCGCATCCATCAGCGTGCCGCTAAGCGGAGGATACGAGACGGCTCTCACTTTGCCGTCGCTGATCAATGCTCATAAACATTTCATGTCATCATCAGCCGTCAGGCGGCACAATAACACGCCGCTAACGCCTCGGCGGGTGCGGTTGGCGGCGCACGAGGGCACGCAGAGTCCTCGCCGGAACATCTGCACGGAGCACTTTGGTGTAACGCGGCGCGAAGAACACACACGTTAGCGTGTCTCACGCCATTGAACACACACACACTTTGAACCGTTTAGAGGGTGTGTGTGTGTGTGTGTGTGTGTGTGTGTGTGTGTGTGTGTGTGTGTGTGTGTTGTGTGGCTATTATCTAGGGAGGGCTTTACAAAGTAAGCCAATTTATCCGAGGTATCCCAGCTTGAATTAGCGGCTAATGACTCTATTAGCTTTCATTTTTGCGGCGAGGACATTTGCAGGCATAAATTAGGCGAGGATCATCGGCAAAGTGTCACGGCCAAAGGACAGTTTGCAAATACGACAGCCGGGCCGGCCGCTGATTTAGACGTCTCTGCAGACTTTGTCGCCGAGCGCGACAGACCCGTGCCAGTCAGGCGCACCCGCCCCCCTCCCCTCGCCGCCGTCCCTGAAAAGGTCAACTTGACGCGGGCGCGGCACATCCGGCTGCCCCCCTGTCGGCCCCGCTGATCAAAATCAGATGGACTTAAGACCGCCTATCGATCGGGCCTTAGGCAAATGTTGTCCCGGAACCCGGTCCCTCGTCTTCTGCGCATACCATTAGGCGCCGGCAAATTCCAGTCATGAGGGGCCGGACCACAGGGGGATTAGGCGGTGGCTGAAGGAGGGGAGATTGGAGCCAAGAGGCGGGACTTCTTGAAGGACAGATTTCATTCATTCGACCTCTGACCTTTGCAACGTCTTGGTCCTGGAAGAAGGGTCGACGAGGAGCAGACGCCGCCATAAAACAAGGGCCTGGATGTCAGCACAATGGAAGCCAAACCAACAAAATCGGGGACGAAAGGAGTACAGAAACTCTTTTTGGGATGAAAACAGTCCAACAACGGAAGGAAAAGAGTAGCAAATATCCTACTCGTGTAAGCACTGACTGAATAATGTCAGTGCTACTGGGTACCGAGTGACCTCACATCAAAGAGTAGCAAATGTCCTACTTTGATCAGCATTTACTGAATGATGTCGATGCTATTGGGTACCGAGTAACCTCAAATCAAAGAGTAGAAAATGGCCTGCTTTTGTAAGCACTGACTGAATGATGTCGATGCTTTTGGGTACCGAGTCACCTCAAATCAAAGAGTAACAAATTATCTACTTTTGTAAGCACTGACTGAATGATGTCGGTGGTATTGGGTACCGACTCACCTCAAATCAAAGAGTAGCAAATGGCCTACTTATGTAAGCACTGACTGAATGATGTTGGTGCTATTGGGTACCGAGTCGCCTCAAATCAAAGAGTAGCAAATGTCTTACTTTTGTAAGCACTGACTGAATGATGTTGGTGCTATTGGGTACCGACTCACCTCAAATCAAAGAGTAGAAAATGGCCTGCTTTTGTAAGCACTGACTGAATGATGTCGATGCTTTTGGGGACCGAGTAACCTCACATCAAAGAGTAGCAAATGTCTTAATTTTGTAAGCACTGACTGAATGATGTCGGTGCTATTGAGTACCGAGTTACCTCAAATCAAAGAGAAGCAAATGTCTTGCTTTTGTAAGCACTGACTGAATGATGTCGGTGCTATTGGGTACCGACTCACCTCAAATCAAAGAGTAGAAAATGTCCTACTTTTGTAAGCACTGACTGAATGATGTCGATGCTTTTGGGGACCGAGTAACCTCACATCAAAGAGTAGCAAATGTCTTAATTTTGTAAGCACTGACTGAATGATGTCGGTGCTATTGAGTACCGAGTTACCTCAAATCAAAGAGAAGCAAATGTCTTGCTTTTGTAAGCACTGACTGAATGATGTCGGTGCTATTGGGGACCGAGTAACCTCACATCAAAGAGTAGCAAATGTCCTACTCTTGTAAGCACTAACTGAATGATGTCGGTGCCATAGAGTACCGAGTGACCTCACATCAAAGAGTAGCAAATGTCCTACTTTGATCGGCATTTACTGATTGATGTCGATGCTATTGGGTACCGAGTAACCTCAAATCAAAGAGTAGAAAATGGCCTGCTTTTGTAAGCACTGACTGAATGATGTCGATGCTTTTGGGGACCGAGTTACCTCAAATCAAAGAGAAGCAAATGTCTTGCTTTTGTAAGCACTGACTGAATGTTGTCGGTGCTATTGGGGACCGAGTAACCTCACATCAAAGAGTAGCAAATGTCCTACTCTTGTAAGCACTAACTGAATGATGTCGGTGGCATAGAGTACCGAGTTACCTTAAATTAAAGAGTAGAAAATGTCCTAATTTTGTAAGCACTGACTAAACGATGTCAGTGCTATTGAGTACCGAGTCACCTCAAATCAAAGAGTAGCAAATGTCTTGCTTTTGTAAGCACTGACTGAATGATGTCGGTGCTAATGGGTACCAAGTGACCTCACATCAAAGAGTAGCAAATGTCCTACTTTGATCAGCATTTACTGAATGATGTCTGTACTATTGGGTACCGGGTCACCTCAAATCAAAGAGTAGCAAATGTCATACTTTTGTAAGCACTGGTTGAATGATGTTGGTGCTATTGAGTACCGAGTTACCTCAAATCAAAGAGTAGCAAATGTCTTGCTTTTGTAAGCACTGACTGAATGATGTCGGGGCTATTGAGTACCGAGTAACCTCACATCAAAGAGTAGCAAATGTCATATTTTTGTCAGCACTGGCTGAATGATATCGGTGCTATTGGGAACCGAGTCAGCTCAAATCAAAGAGTAGCAAATGACCTACTTTTGTAAGCACTGACTGAATGATGTCGGTGCAAGTGGGTACTGAGTCACCTCAAATCAAAGAGTAGAAAATGGCCTGCTTTTGTAAGTACTGACTGAATGATATCTGTGCTTTTGGGTACCGAGTAGCCTCACATCAAAGAGTAGCAAATGCCATACTTTTGTAAGCACTGGCTGAATGATATCGGTGCAATTGGGTACCAGGTCACCTCAAATCAAAGGGTAGCAAATGTTCTACATTTGTAAGCACTGACTGAATTATGTTGTTGCTTTTGGGTACCGAGTCACCTCAAATCAGAGAGTAGAAAATGTCCTACCTTTGTAAGCACTGACTGAATGATGTCGGTGCTATTGGGTACCGAGTCACCTCAAATCAAAGAGTAGAAAATGGCC
>NC_084631.1:28685593-28703093 GCF_033978795.1 Nerophis ophidion | reverse complement strand
TATATATATATATATGCAAAGGAAAATATTCAAGGGCCAATCTCTAACTGTATGCTGACAATAATTGTATAAAACACGGCAAAATTCCCACAGAAACGTTAAACGGGTTCGCAACCTACATTGCTAACCTCATTTGAGGCCAACTTTGGGGCTTTCCGACCTTTTGAACCTGGCCCATACGCCAAGGAAACAGAAATACTAACAACGCTAGCAGCTAGCTTGCAATCAGATAGCATGCCACCAACTTATGTGATCAACTTGTGATAATACAGGAACATCGCTGCTAACTTGTGTCGTAAGAGGTTAAAATGCTAAAGCTATCAAGGTAGGTAAAGTCCTAACAAGAACATATTTGTAATTGTGTGACAATCCCAGAAACAATTAAATGCTAACAACTCGTGTGGATACCTGGTGATAACACAGGAACATTGATTCATTCACTAGTCAGTTGCTATAATGGCTAAATGCTAGCGTGCGATGTAAAATGTTAAAGCTACCACCTTCAAGTTATAGGTGCTACGTGCGTGAGGTCTTAACAGCTACGTATTGTAATTTTGTGAGAATCCAGACAAAATATAAATGCTTATGATGCTAATAGCCAGTATGCTAACAGTAACATGCTAACAACCCATGTGGACCACATTATGATTATACCGGATCATCGCCTCCTTCACAATACAGTTGCTAAAAGTGCTAAATGCTAACATGCAATGTAAAATGCTAAAGCTAGCACCTAGCAAGTTATAGTTGCTATGTGCTTGAGGTCTTAACAGCTACCTATTGTAATTTTGTGAGAATCCCAACAAAACATAAATGCTTAGCTAACAGCTAGCATGCTAACAACCCACGTGCACCACCTTGTGATTATACCGGATCATCGCCTCCTTCACAAGACGGTTGCCAAAAGTGCTAAATGCTAACGTGCAATGTAAAATGCAAAAGCTAGCACCTAGAATGTTATAGGTGCTACGTGCGTGAGGTCTTAACAGCTACGTATTGTAATTTTGTGAGAATCCAAACAAAATATAAATGCTTATGATGCTAATAGCCAGTATGCTAACAGTAACATGCTAACAACCCATGTGGACCACATTATGATCATACCGGATCATCGCCTCCTGCACAATATAGTTGCTAAAAGTGCTAAATGCTAACGTGCAATGTAAAATTCTAAAGCTAGCCCCCAGAAAATGATTGGTGCTACGTGTGTGAGGTCTTAACAGCTACCTATTGTAATTTTGTGAGAATCCCAACAAAACATAAATGCTTAGCTAACAGCTAACATGCTAAAAACCCATGTGGACCGCATTATGATTATACCGGATCATTGGCTCCTTCATAATACAGTGGCTAAAAGTGCTAAATGCTAACGCGGATTGTAAAATGCTAAAGCTAGCACCTAGCAAGTTATAAGTGCTACGTGCGTGAGGTCTTAACAGCTACCTATTATAATTTTGTGAGCATCCCAACAAAATATAAATGCTTAGCTAACAGCTAACATGCTAACAACCCATGTGGACCCCTTGTTGTTATACCACATCATCGCCTCCTTCACAAGACGGTTGCTAAAAATGCTAAAAGCTAACGTGCAATGTAAAATGCTAAAGCTAGCACCTATCAATGTTATAGGTGCTATGGGCGTGAGGTCTTAACTATTGTAATTTTGTGGGACTCCCAACAAAACAAAAATGCTTAACTAACCGCTAACATGCTAACAACCCACATGGACCACCTTGTGGTTATACCGGATCATCCCCTCCTTCACAAGACGGTCGCTCAAAGTGCTAAATGCTAACGTGCAATGTAAAAGGCTAAAGCTACCACCTAGCAAGTTATAGGTGCTACGTGCGTGAGGTCTTACAGCTACCTATTGTAATTTTGTGAGAATCTCAACAAAATATAAATGCTTAGCTAACTGCTAACATGTTAACACCCCATGTGGACCACATTATGATTATACCGGATCATTGGCTCCTTCATAATACAGTGGCTAAAAATGCTAAATGCTAACGCAGATTGTAAAATGCTAAAGCTAGCACCTAGCAAGTTATAGGTGCTACGTGCGTGAGGTCTTAACAGCTACCTATTATAATTTTGTGAGCATCCCAACAAAATATAAATGCTTAGCTAACAGCTAACATGCTAACAACCCATGTGGACACCTTGTTGTTATACCACATCATCGCCTCCTTCACAAGACGGTTGCTAAAAATGCTAAAAGCTAACGTGCAATGTAAAATGCTAAAGCTAGCACCTAGAATGTTATAGGTGCTATGCGTGTGAGGTCTTAACTATTGTAATTTAGTGGGACTCCCAACAAAACAAAAATGCTTAACTAACCGCTAACATGCCAACAACCCAAGTGGACCACATTGTGATTATACCGAATCATCGCTTCCTTCACAAGACGGTTGCTAAAAGTGCAAGATGCTAACATGCGATGTAAAATGTAAAAACCTACCACTTAGCAAGCTATAGGTACTAAATACATGAAGTCGCTAGCTAGTTATTAGACGGCATGATACTGTTAGTATTTGAATATGATTGCACAATAACAAGGTCAATTTAGAATTAGTTTAACGTCAAATCATTCATAATTCACAATTTTATTCAAATAATGTTTGTATTTTGTTAGTAAAGCTTACTTCAAATGTCACCAAGCAACACCAAGGAGTAGAAAGTAGCATACAGCTCGTAGCATTCTCTTCATCTACCCTCAAAGCTAAAACAATTGAAATGACCCCAGTCAGTCGCCCCCTGGCGTCTTGGAGGCATACAGCAGTCTGACCAACAACTGAACTGAATTCGCGTCAACAACGTAGAAATGTGAAAAATGGAACAACTTAAATATTTTTAATAATATTTGACATGCGTGTACGCTGTGTTAGCAATTAATTATGCCAGATTGGATGTAATAAAAATAATAAGTATGAGGAATAAAAAGACTGGCTGAGCTATGATATTAACAGACACTATTGCTCAACACCCCAATAAAGTAATGTCTTATATATACACAACTATTTTCATATTCTGCCGATATGCGGGTCAAAAAGCGCACAAAAAGGTATAAAAACATACAAAACATGAGTCCTGGCGCCATCTCTCACAGCTTTGGTCCTCTGCTGCTAACTACTGGACACTTGGAGAAGAGCACCGGCCAACATTGTGTATATATGACTATATACACGTATACATGCATGAATAAATATATACATGTGTACATACATATATACGTATGTTTGCATAAATATTAACCTTCACTTTTAAAGGTTTTTGAAAGCTGGCTTACTTTGCTTTACTACAAAAAGTCCAAAGAAAAAGTCACACCTGCAAGATGTCAACCTAAGGCAGCAGTTTTTTCTGCAGTGTTTTAGCTATTATTGTAAATTAGCTATCTTTGAAAGTATATTATAATAATGCATCAGCAGGAACGCTTAAGTGAACACATTCTTATCAGGGAAGTGACATTTGTTTTGCATCGCTCACATAATTGCTCGTTATGCCTCCATAAGTGTGTTGCAACACAAACAAACATCCATTTAAGCTATCGTAAAGGCTTGTTGATGATAAACACAAACAAGCCGCTGGCCTAGCTGAGGCGATTCGAAATAAAGCACAAAAAGGGGATTTTATCTTCCCAAATGTAATGTCGAAGATGTAGACACGTGACTTTAACTCTGACATAAGTCATTGGAAATAGGTCATAATAATTAGAGAGAGTGCTGCTCGGCGGACATTATCATTCCAGAGCATCTTTGCAGTGTGTGTGAGTGTGTGTGTGTGTGTGTGTGTGTGTGTGTGTGTGTGTGTGTGTGTGTGTGTGTGTGTGTGTGTGTGTGTGTGTGTGTATGTGTGTGTGTGTGTGTGTGTGTGTGTGTGTGTTCTTGTATTTCTATCCTTGAAACATCAACAAGGAAAAGTACCGCCTATATGAGGACCGGTGAACAAGTTAGGACCGAAATCGTGCTCCCAATACGGCCAACCATTGCATCTAATATAGAGCTCAAATACTAGAATCCGTGAACATTGCTCCAAAGTCAGCATTTTTTTGTTGATTTTTGTTGTTTGATGTTGCTTTTATCAAAAGAATGTAGTTGTCTTTTTACAAATCTTCAGTCATCTTTTTTATGTAAAATTCTCTATTTTGCGGCAACGTTATACCGTTAGACAACAAATCTGTATTTTGTGTTTCTTTTTTTGAAATACAAAGTTCAATGTATTTATGATCTTTGATGTCAGTTTATTGTGACTGTCAATCACGACTTTAATCCCATTAACTTTCATGGCAAATATTTTTCAAACGTATCAGAGAGAGAGTCTTCCAGTGTGTGTGTGTGTGTGTGTGTGTGTGTGTGTGTGTGTGTGTGTGTGTGTGTGTGTGTGTGTGTGTGTGTGTGTGTGTGTGTTTCGACCCTTCTTGAAACATCAACAAAGAAAACTGCCTTCCATATGAGGATTGGTGAACAAGTTAGGACATAAATCATGGTCCCAATACAGAAAACTATTGCATCTAATAGAGAGCACAAATACTACAGTCCGTGAACATTGATCCAAAGTCAGGATTTTTTTGGTCTATTTAATGTGTATACAAAACTAAACATTGACAGGTGCAAAGGTAGCAATATATTTGATATAAAAAAAAGACGGGAGCTAAATAAGGACTTCCCTATTCATCCCCGAAAAAACCCGCCAGGTGAACAGCTGATTTTACGACTTCCGGTGCTGACGTAAGACAACCCGCTTCTCATATGTGACCGCAGGATGAACAAATACACTACTATGACTATAGTGGCCATTAACAGTTAGCTTCTACAGCTGGGTTGCCCAAAGTGTAGCACAGGGGCCCCCTGTGGGCCATAACTCGTTTGTCATTGGCCTTAAGCATATTACAAAAAACAAAAAAATAGAGATCTCATTTGCACACTTGGTGGTGAAATATATCAAAAATTAGGGTGGTCCCGAAAAGGACGGACTTGTCAAATGGACTGTGTGTCGCTTTTAAAAGTGCTCCCCCTCTGGTCAACATATGAAATAACAAGTGTGTGTAAATATTTGAAGTGCTCCCCGTCGGGGCAATATATGTAATAATAAGTGTGTGTAAGAAATTGAAATGCGCCTTTTTGGCCAAAATTAATCAAATAAATATAATAAATATGTATATAGAGACATACTGTCATAACTTGAAGAAAATAATGACGTTTAAAAAACAATTACAAACAATAACATTTTTAAATAACTAAAAGCAGTCTTTTTCTCAAAATGAGTCAACATTTTTCTTATAAAATGGGAACAATTTCTCATATTCTTTCTGTTTCTTTAATATTGCTATATTTTCTCGTAAAATTATGAGTTTTATGTAAAATTATTACTTTTTAATGCAAAATGGTGACATTTGTCATAAAAAATTCTGACTTTTATCGCAATATTGCCAATTTGTTTGTTGTTCTTGTAAAAAAAAAGTGACTTTTTCAAAGTAAAATTATGACTTTTGTCATAATTTTGCCAAGTAAAATTCTAAATATTATTATAATATTGCCAATATTTTAAAGTTTTCTTATGAAATGGTGACTTTTGTCAAGTAAAACGACGACTCTTTTCATAAAATTGCCAACATTTTAAGCTTCTCTTGTGAAATAGCGAATTTCATTGAGTAAAATCCAACTTCTGTCATAATATTGCACACATGTTTTCAGATTTTCTTGTCATATTTTGACAGGTGTTGAGTAAAATGACGACTTTTATTATAATACTGCCAAAATTCTACGTTTTACTTGTGAAATTGTGACCTTTTTCTTGTGAAATAGCGACTTTTATTGAGTAAAATTCCAATTTGTACAATAATATTGCACAAATGTTTTCAGTTTTTCTTGTAAAATTTTGACTTGCGTTGAGTAAAATGACGACTTTTATTATAATACTGCCAAAATTCTATGTTTTTCTTGTGAAATTGTGACCTTTTTCTTGTGAAATAGCGACCTTTATTGAGTAAAATTCCAACTTGTACCATAATATTGCACAAATGTTTTCAGTTGTTCTTGTCCCACTGGGTGTGAGTTGTCCTCGCCCTTATGTGGGCCTACCGAGGATGTCATATTGGTTTGTGCAGCCCTTTGAGACACTAGTGCTTTAGGGCTATATAAGTAAACATTGATTGATTGATTGATTGATTGATTGGTTGATTGATTGATTGATTGATTGATTGATTGATTGATTGAAAGTTTGATCATATTACGCCTGTACTGGCTCACCTGCACTGGCTTCCTGTGCACTTAAGATGTGACTTTAAGGTTTTACTACTTACGTATAAAATACTACACGGTCTAGCTCCAGCCTATCTTGCCGATTGTATTGTACCGTATGTCCCGGCAAGAAATCTGCGTTCAAAAGACTCCGGCTTATTAGTGATTCCTAGAGCTCAAAAAAAGTCTGCGGGCTATAGAGCGTTTTCCGTTCGGGCTCCAGTACTCTGGAATGCCCTCCCGGTAACAGTTCGAGATGCTACCTCAGTAGAAGCATTTAAGTCTCATCTTAAAACTCATCTGTATACTCTAGCCTTTAAATAGACCTCCTTTTTAGACCAGTTGATCTGCCGCTTCTTTTCTTTCTCCTATGTCCCCCCCTCCCTTGTGGAGGGGGTCCGGTCCGATGACCATGGATGAAGTACTGGCTGTCCAGAGTCGAGACCCAGGATGGACCGCTCGTCGGGACCCAGGATGGACCGCTCGCCTGTATCGGTTGGGGACATCTCTACGCTGCTGATCCGCTCGAGATGGTTTCCTGTGGACGGGACTCTCGCTGCTGTCTTGGAGCCACTGTGGATTGAACTTTCGCAGTATCATGTTGGACCCGCTCGACATCCATTGCTTTCGGTCCCCTAGAGGGGGGGGGTTGCCCACATCTGAGGTCCTCTCCAAGGTTTCTCATAGTCAGCATTGTCGCTGGCGTCCCACTGAATGTGAATTCTCCCTGCCCACTGGGTGTGAGTTTTCCTTGCCCTTTTGTGGGTTCTTCCGAGGATGTTGTAGTCGTAATGATTTGTGCAGTCCTTTGAGACATTTGTGATTTGGGGCTATATAAATAAACATTGATTGATTGATTGATTGATTGATTGATTGATTGTGCGATTGATTGATTGATTGATTGATTGATTGTAAAATGTTGACTTGTGTTGAGTAAAATGACGACTTTTATTACAATACTGCCAAAATTCTACGTTTTTCTTTTAAAATGGTGATCTTTTTCTTGTGAAATAGCGACTTTTAATGAGTAAAAGTCCAACTTGTACCATAATATTGCACAAATGTTTTCAGTTTTTCTTGTAAAATTTTGACTTGCGTTGAGTAAAATGACGACTTTTATTATAATACTGCCAAAATTCTACATTTTTCTTTTAAAATTGTGACCTTTTTCTTGTGAGATAGCAACTTTTATTGAGTAAAATTCCAACTTTTATCATAAAATTGCACAAATGTTTTCACTTTTTCTTGTAAAATTTTGACTTGCGTTGAGTAAAATGACTACTTTTGTTTTAATACTGACAAAATTCAATGTTTTTCTTTTAAAATTCCAACTCATTTTTCACAATAAGCATTTTTTTATATATATTTGCGTAGTATATATGTATTATTTATATTGTAAATACAAATCTTTATTTATCTAGAAAGGGTGGTCTCAAAGAGGTAGGCACTTTTTTCGGAGGTCTCAAGAAGGAATCTAATAGAGCGTGTGTGTGTGTGTGTGTGTGTGTGTGTGTGTGTGTGTGTGTGTGTGTGTGTGTGTGTGTGTGTGTGTGTGTGTGTGTGTGTGTGTGTGTGTGTGTGTGTGTGTGTGTGTGTGTGTGTGTGTGGTTTAGTAGTGAAAACAAAACATTGTCAAGTTTAAGGTCAAACTTTAGTGTTGGAATAACTTTCCAGGATATAATGACCAGTCAATTTATTGTTTAGAAGAAGAAAAAAAAATTGATAATAAAGCGTAATGTTAATGTTTATTTTAACTGCAAGAATCAACATGAAAAGTAACATATTGAGTATATTATAAGTGTTTGTGTTCTCCATCTGCTGGATAAATGACCAATAAAATGGGGTTTAATATCTGACCCCCAATAAAAGCAAATGGCGCGTGTAACCCGCCCATAAAGTTACGTCTTCCGAATAGTTCTAAACGACAGGCTGCTTGTTGCATGGGTTTATTGCCACACCTTCTCGGTGGATTCTACAATGTGGCTGCAAAGAAAAGAGAGAGAAAAAAAAAAAAAAGGCGCACATCATCCGCCGGACGCGGCCGCGCCGTGAACTCCAACCCGGGCAAGGGAGCTCGATTGCGGACACGGACGAGCTGCGGCTGCGCGGGCGCCGTGGAGCTTCCATCCTGAAGGAATGTTGCATTCAAGGGCGCTATCTTGTGGCCAAAAAATGGAACGCCAATGAGTTCAGGTTAACCCGCTTTTTAAATGTTTTAAACCAATTACAGTATGTATATGAATGTATGATTAGTGAAATTGTACATTCATGTAACATAGGCATAACATAAATATAACTATTTAAGGCATGTTTTAACAAGTTGGGGTTAATGTTGAACTGCATTGCATAATAATGTACAGTGAGGTGTTTATGATTGTATTGTATTTGTAGAGATTAAAATCACATATTTTTAATCCGGCTTTTTACTCATTATTTGAAAGTCTTCCAAGGTCCTTAATTTCTATTTTGTTATTTTTTTAAATTATATTACCACTCATTTTCTAATTATTTTACCTATATATATATATATATATATATATATATATATATATATATATATATATATATATATATATATAAAACAATGTAAAAAAAAACATGTATTCTAAAAAAATAATATGACAATATATGTGTGTATATATATATATATATATATATATATATATATATATAAAATAATATGACAATATGTATATATATATATACATATATATATATATATATATATATATATACATATATTGTCATATAATTTTTTTAGAATACATGTTTTGTCACATAAACTTTAATATTGTACACTGTAATTGGGATTTGTTATATATTGTGTGTATTATATCAACATATAATATAATAATATATCAGTATATATTATATACGGTATATATAATATGTAAATATCACATATATGTAATATTTTATATTGCAACTAAGGTACGTTTTTAGTCTACTTTATACCTGCATTATCCTTTCCATCCTAACACTTTCCATTCTTTGGAACTGAGCTACTCTGTGGAACAATTTCCATTTTCTTAAAGTTTGTCAAAGTCTAAGTCTAAGTTTATTTTCTTTTAAATTGGTGTCAAGCACTTTGTGTTGCAACTAAAAGCGCCATATAATTTCAGTTTTGATGTGATTTTACCCAGAATATTGGAAACAGTATAAAATGCAGAAAATACTGCACACGAAGCATTAATACATGCGTGTTACTTTGATTTGTAAAGAAGTACGCTTTGATGGGGGAGAATGTGGCCGACAAAAGGACTTTAAAGTTGACATCATTTCAGAAGTCAATATAAGGAGGAGGAAGAAGCCGAGCTTATTCAGCACAGCTCAGCGATCGGAATGTTTACTACTTTTGCTGAAGATGTTCATTTTCGAGATAGGAGTGAAAAGGGAGGAAAAAAATACTAAATACCGTATATCTCATGAATGATATCATTGCAATGTGCAAGTGTGTTTAAGTGTGCCATATAGTGTACTGTAAAGTTCACATTTGAATGAAAATAAAGGAAGTCTAAGTCTCATGCAACTCTGTCCAATAGGATTATTTACATAAAAAACAGAAGTCCACTTAATGTGCAGCAGATGTTTTATTGCTCCCACTCAGAACTCGTATCTTGACTTTAACAAGCCTTCAGACTTAAGACAAAAGGCTTTAAAAGTGTGTGCGTGCACACGTGGGTCAAAGCTGCACAATTATGTTGCAGGAACGTGTCAGTATTAGTCACACAGTCCTGGTCATATGTTTTCCTAACTCAAGTTCCATTGCCGCACTCTGTTGTCAAACTGATCCAAACGATGTTTTGAACAGTTCCAATGCAACTCGAGTCCAAATCAATAAGCTGCCTCGTCGTCCTCTCATTGTGTGTGGGTGTGTGTTTGTGTGTGTATGCGTGTGTGTTTGTGAGGTTCCAACAGTCTTTGTCATGTGACTGCACATTCCGCCACTCCGGTGAGGTCAAAGTCCATCTGACTGCACCTCTGTCAATCATCACACAGCAACGACACTTCCATTAGAAAAGTAAACCTTCAACAGCCTTTTTTTTACTTGCAGGGAAAACACGACCAAAGATCGCACGAGTTATCTTGTTCGGCAACCATTAGAGTCATGGCGATAAGAACTTGCAGCAATGATGAGAATATTTACCGTTATCTCTGACAGGAGGCAAGGCTTATATCAGGCCTGGGCAATTATTTTGCCTTAAGAGGGGGGTGAGGCCTGCGGGCCTGCCGCGGAATGGGGTGTGTCAGGACCGGCCTCAAAGACAGCGACAGGTGTGTAGATGGCCCAGGTGGGCTTTGTTATCTCATCACCTGTCGCCTTTATTAGCAGCAGCAGCCGTGATGAAAAAACGGAATGGAATTTGAAATTTTACTGAATGACACACCCAGAATGTACATGAAAATAAAGAATGTGGGATTTACAATATTAACTATGAACGATAAAACACTGAATATTGACAACATAAGAACGTCACACCCCGTCTCGATCGACATATTTTACAATCAAGCAGAACGCAACAAACACAGCGAAATATGAACACAAAGGCCAAAAAATAAATAAAAACCTACTATCTGATATATGTCATATACAGTCGTGGGATCACCTGACAACAGAACTTTCTTCCAGAAGGTCAATTTTTGTTTCAGACAATTAAAGTTATCTTATCGGGCATCCCTGAGTAGAAATCAAAAAAGCTATGAATGTTTCGGAATTTTGTCCATCATTCACAATCCTTATGTGAGACAATATTAACTTTACTTTTCGGTGCGTTCCAAACAGTGCAAAACTGTTAACAAGAGGCGGCTGAAAATACAGGTGATGGGAGACATCTGTTGGGACTATAAACCCCTCTAAAGAACATCTGAAAATTGCCTAAAACGCACCATTTAAATGGGCGTGACCTGCATACTAACAAAGCTATTTCTACATTATCATTCAACGCTGACCAACACAGCACCTTGCTCTTTACACCACAATGCGATAGAACAAAAATGTGACTGATAGAGAAGAACAATCAAGAGAAGTTACGGTAATGCTTGAGTTATCATTAATGTGCCTTTAATCACACTATAGTACAGTTGTGTTCCACATAACTTTCCTCCAGATGTTCTTATCTTTGTCCACGTGATGTCAGATGAAACAAAAAATGAGGTTTTTGGCCACAATACCCAGAAATATGTTTGGAGGAGGAAAGGAGAGGCCTTTAATCCCAGGAACTCCACACCTACCATCAAGCATGGTGGTGGTAGTATTATGCTCGGGGCCTGTTTTGCTGCCAATGGAACTGGGACAATGAAAGATAAGGATTACCTCCAAATTCTTCAGGACAACCTTAAATCATCAGTAGTTGGGTGTTCCAACAGGACAATGACCCCAAACACACGTCAAAAGTGGTCAAGGAATGGCTAAATCAGGCAAGAATTAAGGTTTTAGAATGGCCTTCCCAAAGTCCTGACGTGTGGACAATGCTGAAGAAACAAGTCCAAATTTAGCTGAACTGCACCATTTTTGTCAAGAGGAGTGGTCAAAAAAATCACCCAGAAGCCTTTTTGCAGTGAAACTTGCCAAGGAACATGTGACCTTACTTTTGATACTTTTGACCCAGCAGATTTGGTCACATTTTCAGTAGACCCATAATAAATTCATAAAAGAACCAAACTTCATGAATGTTTTTTTGTGACCAACAAATATGTGCTCCAATCACACAAAAAATAAGAGCCGTCGAAATTATTGGAAAGTCACGACAGCCATGACATTATGTTCTTTTGACCACGACTGTATCACCAAGCTCTAGAAAAGTGGTTCTTAACCTGGGTTCGATCGAACCCTAGGGGTTCGGTGAGTCGGCCTCAGGGGTTCAGCGGAGCCTCTGCCCCGGAGATCAAGATACACCCGACTCACCGTGTAAATAAAAACGTCTCCCTATTGGCGTATTATGGATACCCCCAAACAATGATCCCTCTTATTTTCCATCTTATTTGCAGGTGTGTAATTCGTTGTGAGTTCATGCACTGTGTTGGTTTTGGTCTTTGAACAAGGTGATGTTCATGCACCAGTAAAAAAAACATAACTTTGTCTTGAATTTGAAAAACATTTTTATTTTTCACTAAAGAAGGGTTCGGTGAATGCTCAAATGAAACTGGTGGGGTTCGGTAACTCCAACAAGGTTAAGAACCACTGCTCTAGAACTTTGTTGTAAAAAATCTCTGTGAAGAAGCGGGGCCGGCAAATGGCAGCGAGGAGGCGTGGCCGGCGGGCCAGCAGCGAGGCGGGGTGTGCCGGAATCGACGCCATAAACAAGATCAGGTGTGTGGATCACTCACCTGGGCATGGCCATCTAATCTCCTCGCAAGGGGAGATTGTAGGAGCAGGAGAGACACCAATAAGCTGAAAAGCAACCAAGAGCGGAGCAGAAGGGACCAGATTGCTGAAAAGAAAAGAAAGAAACTTTGACGATGACAACAACGAAAAAAAAAAAAAAACTCTCCTGTTGAAACCTACGTTCCGAGGTGTTGTGGTCACATTGGTCCGTCGAACCCTGAAAGGGAAGAAACAGACTTCCACAATGCACTTCCGCGTCTGTCCCGGACACTCGCATTTTCAGGCTCGCTCTGGAAACAGTCTGTGAAAACGCTCCCCACCCACACTGCATGGCGCCTTAGATTACCGTATTTTTCGGACTATAAGTCGCAGTTTTTGTCATAGTTTGCCCAGCGGTGCGACTTATGTGTGAAATTATTAACACATTACCATAAAATATCAAATAATATTATTTAGCTCATTCACGTAAGAGACTAGACGTATAAGGTTTCATCGGATTTAGCGATAGGAGTGACGGATTGTTTGGTAAACGTATAGCATGTTCTATATGTTAGTTATTTGAATGACTCTTACCATAATATGTTACGTTAACATACCAGGCACCTTCTCCGTTGGTTATTTATGCATCATATAAGGTACACTTATTCAGCCTTTGTTCACTATTCTTTGTTTATTTTAGATTGCTTTTCATATGTCTATTCTTGGTGTTGGAATTTATCAAATACATTTCCCCCAAAAATGAGACTTATACTCCAGTGCGACTTATATCTTTATTATGCATTTTCGGCAGGTGCGACTTATACTCCGGAGCGACTTATACTCCGAAAAATACGGTACTATAGTTTTATTATTGATTGATGTGAGTGTGAATGTTGTCTGTCTATCTGTGTTGGCCCCGCGATGAGGTGGCGACTTGTCCAGGGTGTACCCTGCCTTCCGCCCGATTGTAGCTGAGATAGGCGCCAGCGCCCCCCGTGACCCCGAAAGGGAATAAGCGGTAGAAAATGGATGGATGGATGATTGAAACTTTTATTAGTACTTTGCATTGGAAGATTATACATTATATGAAACAGTACAGTTTTACACAGTATGGTACATATTCCGTACAATTGACCACTAAATGGTAACACCCGAATACGTTTTTCAACTTGTTTAAGTCTGGGTCCACGTTAATCAATTCATAGAAACTAGTATATCATGCAAAAGTGCAGTTTCCAACCACTGAAATACTTTGTATAGTTCAAGACTTAAAGTCTTTTGATCATAATGGCAGCTACAGTTTCCATCTTAAAGATCTAATCAAATTATTTGGGAAGGTCCGGCGGGTCAGATTGAAAAGCTTAACGGGCCTTAAAGAGGCTTATAGGAAGCTAGAAAAAATAGGGCAAGTGCATGAATATGACGTAAGAAAAGAGGCAGGGAATGTTGGAACTGACACAATAAAGTCCTTTCAGTCATCAAGCCCCAACACTCATTTTCAAGACGTATTTAACTTTGGCCGCTAGATGGCAGGCCAGGACAAGCAGTGCCCTTCAAAAGTATGGAAGGTAACCCAGTCGGGTTAAACTGCATTATGGTGGAAATGCAACACAGATAGACCGACAACATTCATTGTAGCTGAGATAGGCGCCAGCGCCCCCCGCGACCCCAAAAGGGAATAAGCGGTAGAAAATGGATGGATGGATGGACGCGCTTTATAGCAGATTATACTAGTTTTTCACACACCGTGTGCTCATTCAGAGTGAATGATACAATGGACAAGCTGATTTGCGGCCCCAGGTAGAATTTTATTTTGAAAAAGTGTACTTGTTTTGTTTGTTTGTTTTGCATGGGGGCTGTGCAAAGTACATTTTTTTTAAATATGTGAAAAAAAATACTTTTTTAAATGTATTAACTTGATGTGTGTTTTGTACTAAGACAAATTCATGGAATTGTTCAATGACAATAAATCAAATTTGTATTTACTTACATGTGTAGATATATGACTGTCTCACACATCAATCAATTAATGTTTATTTATATAGTGTCTCAAAGGGCTGCACAAGCCACAATGACATCCTCGGTTCAGATCTCACATAAGGGCAAGGAAAAACTCACAACCCAGTGGGATGTCAATGAGAATGACCATGAGAAACCTTGGAGAGGACCGCGGATGTTGGTGACCACGCCCCCTAGGGGAGACCAGATGCAATGGACGTCAAGTGGGTCTCGCATAATATTGTGAAAATCCAATCCATAGTGGATCTAACAGAATAGTGAGAGTCCAGACAATAGTGAATCTAACATAAGAGTGAGAATCCAGTCCATAGTGGATCTAACATAATAGTGAGAATCCAGTCCATAGTGAGAATCCAGTCCATAGTGGATCTAACATAATATTGTGAGAGTCCAGTACATAGTGGATCTAACATAATAGTGAGAGTCCAGTCCATAGTGGATATAACATTATAGTGAGAGTCCAGTCCATAGTGGATCTAACATAATATTGTGAGAGTCCAGTACATAGTGGATCTAACATAATAGTGAGAGTCCAGTTCATGGTGGATCCAACATAATAGTGAGAGTCCAGTCCATAGTGGATCTAACATAATATTGAGAGAGTCCAGTACATAGTGGATCTAACATAATAGTGAGAGTCCAGTACATAGTGGATCTAACATATTAGTGAGAGTCCAGTCCATAGTGGATCTAACATAATATTGTGAGAGTCCAGTACATAGTGGATCTAACAGAATAGTGAGAGTCCAGACAATAGTGAATCTAACATAAGAGTGAGAATCCAGTCCATAGTGGATCTAACATAATAGTGAGAATCCAGTCCATAGTGAGAATCCAGTCCATAGTGGATCTAACATAATATTGTGAGAGTCCAGTACATAGTGGATCTAACATAATAGTGAGAGTCCAGTCCATAGTGGATATAACATTATAGTGAGAGTTCAGTCCATAGTGGATCTAACATAATATTGTGAGAGTCCAGTACATAGTGGATCTAACATAATAGTGAGAGTCCAGTTCATGGTGGATCCAACATAATAGTGAGAGTCCAGTCCATAGTGGATCTAACATAATATTGAGAGAGTCCAGTACATAGTGGATCTAACATAATAGTGAGAGTCCAGTACATAGTGGATCTAACATATTAGTGAGAGTCCAGTCCATAGTGGATCTAACATAATATTGTGAGAGTCCAGTACATAGTGGATCTAACATAATAGTGACAGTCTAGTCCATGGTGGATCTAACATAATAGTGAGAGTCCAGTCCATAGTGGATCTAACATAATAGTGAGAGTCCAGTTCATGGTGGATCCAACATAATAGTGAGAGTCCAGTCCATAGTGGATCTAACATAATATTGAGAGAGTCCAGTACATAGTGGATCTAACATAATAATGAGAGTCCAGTCCATAGTGGATCCAACATAATATTGTGAGAGTCCAGTACATAGTGGATCTAACATAATAGTGGGAGTCCAGTCCATAGTGGATCTAACATAATGTTGTGAGAGTCCAGTCTATGGTGGATCTAACATAACAGTGAGAGTCCAGTCCATAGTGGATCTAACATAATAGTGAGAGTCTAGTCCATGGTGAATCTAACAAAATAGTGAGAGTCCAGTCCATAGTGGATCTAACATAATATTGTGAGAGTCCAGTACATAGTGGATCTAACATAATAGTGAGAGTCCAGTCCATAGTGGATCTAACATAATAGTGAGAGTCCAGTTCATGGTGGATCCAACATAATAGTGAGAGTCCAGTCCATAGTGGATCTAACATAATATTGAGAGAGTCCAGTACATAGTGGATCTAACATAATAGTGAGAGTCCAGTCCATAGTGGATCTAACATAATATTGTGATAGTCCAGTACATAGTGGATCTAACATAATAGTGAGAGTCCAGGCCATAGTGGATCTAACATAATAGTGAGAGTCCAGTCCATAGTGGATCTAACATAATTTTGTGAGAGTCCAGTCCATAGTGGATCTAACATAAAAGTGAGAGTCCAGTACATAGTGGATCAACAATAATAGTGAGAGTTCAGTACATAGTGGATCTAACATTATATTGTGAGAGTCCAGTCTATGGTGGATCTAACATAACAGTGAGAGTCCAGTCCATAGTGGATCTAACATAATATTGTGAGAGTCCAGTACATAGTGGATCTAACATAATAGTGAGAGTCAAGTCCATAGTGGATCTAACATAATATTGTGAGAGTCCAGTACATAGTGGATCTATCATAATAGTGAGAGTCCAGTCCATAGTGGATCTAACATAATTGTGAGAGTCCAGTCCATAGTGGATCTAACATAATAGTGAGAGTCCAGTCCATAGTGGATCCAACATAATGGTGAGAGTCCAGTCCATAGTGGATCTAACATCATAGTGTGAGAGTCCAGTCCATAGTGGATCTAAAATAATAGTGACAGTCCAGTCCATAGTGGATCTAAATAATAGTGAGAGTCCAATCCATAGTGGATTTAACATAATAGTGAGAGTTCATTCCATAGTCGATCTAACGTCATAGTGAGAGTCCAGTCCATAGTGGATCTAACATAATAGTGAGAGTCCAGTTCATGGTGGATCTAACATAATATTGTGAGAGTCCAGTACATACTGTAGTGGATCTAACATAATAGTGATAGTCCAGTCCATAGTGGATCTAACATAATTGTGAGAGTCCAGTCCATAGTGGATCTAACATAATAGTGAGAGTCCAGTACATAGTGGATATAACATAATAGTGAGAGTCCAGTCCATAGTGGATCTAACATAATAGTGAGAGTCCAGTTTATAGTGGATCTAACATAATAGTGAGAGTCCAGTCCATAGTGGATCTAACATAATAGTGAGAGTCCAGTCCATAGTGGATCTAACATAATTTTGTGAGAGTCCAGTCCATATAGGATCTAACATAATCATGAGAGTC
>NC_084631.1:28673093-28680593 GCF_033978795.1 Nerophis ophidion | reverse complement strand
AATGTCAATGCTGCTGTCGGACAATGTACTGTGTGTGTGTGCGTGTGTGTGTGTGTGTGTGTGTGTGTGTGTGTGTGTGTGTGTGTGTGTGTGTGTGTGTGTGTGTGTGTGTGTGTGTGTGTGTGTGTGTGTGTATGTGTGTACTGGCAATTCTGACTTAATGGGGACATCGCTCTGTTTAAACACTCACCTTTAAGAGACTTCTGACGGTATAGGGACCAAAAAATAGGTACCCTAAAGGGAAACCTTTTTAGTCAGATCCATTCTGAACCAAATTAACTCTTTTTCCCCAGGATCTCCAGTATGAATGATCAGCACATTACTTGATCAATCCAGAGATTTAAAGATGTGTATGAGCTAACTGGGCAGTGGCCATATTACCTCATTTTATTATGCCTCCACAACCTGTAAAAAGGGTGGTCCCCACAAGTCATGATCAAAAATTGGTCCTCATTCCAAATGATAACCAGTATGCGTGTGTGTGTGTGTGTGTGCGTGCGTGCGTGCGTGTGTGTGTGTGTGTGTGTGTGTATTCTTGCAATGCTTACTTAATGGGGACATCGCTCTGTTTACACAGTCACTTTTAGGGGACTTCAGACGATATGGGGACCAGAAAAACAGGTCCCCTAAAAGGAAACCTTTTCAAATGAGAGTCAGATCCATTCTGAACCAAATTAACTCTTTTTCCCCAGGGTCCCCATTATGAATGATCAGCACATTACTTCATCAATCCAGAGATTTAAAGGTGTGTATGAGCTAACTGGGCAGTGGCCATATTACCTTATTTTTTCTATGCCTCCACAACCTGTAGAAAGGGTGGTCCTGATCAAAAACTGGGTCCCCATTCCAAATGATAACATGTGTGTGTGTGTGTGTGTGTGTGTGTGTGTGTGTGTGTGTGTGTGATGAGCTCAAAGGCACTAATGCAATAAAAGTTCATCCGTACCTGATATTGATGTACTGTAGGTCCATATAACATGTACTCTCTGGACACATCATTAGCCACACCTGCACATCATGAAACATTACAGTCAGAGAAGTATTAACCTAAAAATAAACTATCACTTATCTTGACATGAACTTAGATTACAATTTTTACTACCAAGTATTTTTTTATATTTATTTGAAGGGTGTCTTGATGCAGAAATGATGTTATTTCAGGGTTTTTTGTTTTGTTCTTGTTAAACACAATTTAAAG
Source organism: Nerophis ophidion (assembly GCF_033978795.1). Taxonomy (NCBI): domain Eukaryota; kingdom Metazoa; phylum Chordata; class Actinopteri; order Syngnathiformes; family Syngnathidae; genus Nerophis; species Nerophis ophidion. The sequence goes on along the minus strand of NC_084631.1, from coordinate 28,679,395 downwards.
ACAGTGGCAGAGGGGTTAGTGCGTCTGCCTCAGAATATGAAGGTCCTGAGTAGTCCTGGGTTCAATCCCGGGCTCGGGATCTTTCTGTGTGGAGTTTGCATGTTCTACGTGTGTGTGTGGGGGGGGGGGGGTTCCCTCCGGATACTCCGGTTTCCTCCCACTTCCAAAGACATGCACCTGGGGATAGGTTGATTGGCAACACTAAATTGGCCCTAGTGTGTGAATGTGAGTGTGAATGTTGTCTATCTGTGTTGGCCCTGCGATGAGGTGACGACTTGTCCAGGATGTACTCCGCCTTCCGGCCGATTGTAGCCAAGATAAGCACCAGCACCCCCCGCGACCTCAAAGGGAATAAGCGGTAGTAAAATGGATGGATGGATGGACAATTTAAAGATGATGTTGATGTACTTTAGGTCTATACAACATTCATCATGCACCCTCTGGCCACATCATTAAGCACACCTGTACATCATGAAACATTACTGTCAGAGAGGTATTTACCTGAAAATAAACTATATTAAAAAATTATTTATCTTGACGAAAATGTATGCAAACATTTATTCATATAAATTAAATCATATATTACAATTTTTACGAGAGGCTAATTTATATTTATATATAGAGAAAGGTAGCACCATCTGGTGGTCATACATATCCATCCATCCATCCATCATCTTCCGGTCATACATATGTACATATATATTAGTAAGTATATGTAAGGTACCAATAATTGTCACACACGAGCTGCGGTGAACTTTGTCCTCTGCATTTGACCCATCCCTTTGTTCACCCCCTGAAAGGTAATGGGGAGTAGTAGGCAGCAGCGGTGTCTCGCCCGGAAACATTTTTGGTGATTTAACCCCCAATTCCAACCCTTGATGCTGAGTGCCAAGCAGGGAGGTAATGGGTCCCATTTTTATAGACTTTGGTATGACTCGGCCGGGGTTTGAACTCACAACCTACCGATCTTGTCAGACCACAAAACACTTTTCCACTTTGCATCAGTCCATCATAGATGATCTCGGGTCCAGCGAAGCCGGTGGTGTTTCTGGGTATTGTTGATAAATGGGTTTGGCTTAGCATAGTAGAGTTTTAACTTGCACTTACAGACGTAGGGACCAACTGTAGTTACTGACAGTGGTTTTATGAAGTGTTCCTGAGCCCATGTGGTGATATCCTTTACACACTCATGTCAGTTTTTGGTGCAGTACCGCCTGAGGGATCAAAAGTCCGTAATATCATCGCTTACGTGCAGTGTTTTCTCCAGATTCTCTGAACTTTTTGATGATTTTACGGAGCGTAGATGGTAAAATCCCTAAATTCCTCGCAATAGCTCTTTGTGAAATGTTGTTCTAAAACAGATTGACAATTTGCTTACAATGTGGTGACCCTCGCCCCATCCTTGTTTGTGAATTACTTGGCATTTCATGGAAGCTGCTTTTATACCCAATCATGCCAACCAACTGTTCCCAATTAGCCTGCACACCTGTGTGATGTTCCACATAAGTGTTTGCTGAGCATTCCTCAACTTTATCAGTATTTATTGCCACCTTTCCAAACTTCTTTGTCACGTGTTACTGGCATCAAAAATTAATGATTATTTGCACAAAAAAAATGTTATCGGTTTGAACATCAAATATGTTGCCTTTGTAGCATATTCAACTGAATATGGGTTGAAAATGATTTGCAAATCATTGTATTCGGTTTATATTTACATCTAACACAATTTCCCAACTCGCATGGAAACGGGGTTTGTATATATTTATTTATATATATATATATATATATGTATATATATATATATATATATATATATATATATATATATATATATATATACTGTATATATATATATATATATATGTATATATATATATATATATATATATATATATATATATCCATCCATCCATCCATTTTCTAGCGCTTATTCCCTTTCGGGGTGGCGGGGGGCGCTGGCGCCTATCCCAGCTACAATCGGGCGGAAGGCAGGGTACACCCTGGACAAGTCGCCACCTCATCGCAGGGCCAACACAGATAGACAGACAACATTCACACTCACATTCACACACTAGGGCCAATTTAGTGTTGCCAATCAACCTATCCCCAGGTGCATGTCTTTGGAAGTGGGAGGAAGCCGGAGTACCCGGAGGGAACCCACGCATTCACGGGGAGAACATGCAAACTCCACACAGAAAGATCCCAAGCCTGGATTTGAACCCAGGACTGCAGGAACTTCGTATTGTGAGGCAGACGCACTAACCCATCTGCCACCGTGAAGCCCCTATATATATATATATATATATATATATATATATATATATATATATATATATATATATATATATATATATATATATATATATATATATATATATATATATATATATATATATATATATATATATATACTGTATATGTATGTGTGTTTGTTGCTCCAAAACCTGTAAGTACCTTTCAGCATTATTGGTGCCATCACAGATGTGAAAATTACCATGTTACCATGCTTTGGGCACTAATACACCCCCATACCATTACAGATGCTGGCTTTTGAACTTTGCACCTGTTGCAGTCTGGATGGTTCTTTTCCTCTTTGGTCAGGAGGACACGACATGCACAGTTTCCAAAAACAATTTGAAATGTGGACTCGTCAGACCACAGAAAACGTTTCCACATTGCATCAGTCCATCTTAGATGAGCGCAGGCCCAGCAAAGCCGGCAGCGTTTCTGGGTGTTGTTGATAAATGGCTTTCGCTTTGAATAGTAGAGTTTTAACTTGCACTTACAGATGTAGCAACAAAGTGAAGTTACTGACAGTGGTTTTCTGAACTGTGTAGTAAGCCCATGTGGTGATATCCTTTACACACTGATGTCGCTTTTTGATGGGATCGAAGGTCACGGGCATTCAACTTACATGCAGTGATTTTTCCAGATTCTCTGAACCTCCTAATGATATTACGGACCGTAGATGGTGAAATCCCCAAATTCCTTGAAATAGCTCGTTGAGAAATGTTGTTCTTCAACTGTTGGACAATTTGCTCACGCATTTGATCACAAAGTGGTGAATGACTGAGCATTTCATTGAAGCTGCTTTCATACCCAACCATGGCACCCACCTCTTCCCAATTAGCCTTTTCACCTGTGGGATGTTACAAATAAGTGTTTGATGAGCATTCCTCAAATTTCTCAGTCTTTTTTGCAACTTGTGCCAGCTTTTTTGAAACATCATGCAGGCATCAAATTCCAAATGAGCTAATATTTGCAAAAAATAATGTTTTCCAGCTCCAATGTCTTGTCTTTGCAGTTTATTCAATTGAATATAGGTTGAAAGGGATTTGCAAATCATTGTATTCTGTTTTTATTTACCATTTACACAACGTTCCAACTTCACTGGTTTTGGGTTTTGTACATACAAACATATATACACAAATAACTAACTTAACTTTAACAACAATGTCGGTATAATGTTCAGGAATAAAAAAAAAAAAAATCACTTTATCCTGTCGGTTAACCTTCTTTGCATGCTGCGGAAGGGAGGAGGGAGGAAGTGTCGACAACGCTGTGGATACTGTTTCAAACCACATATTGCCTGTTCATCCGTTAGGACTCATATTGAGCTGGAAAAACTTCAAAAAAAGGATAAAAAGTAGAACTTAGTAATGATAGCAACGCTGAGGAGTGATCAGCTCGCCCACGATGGATGTGCTGACGGGCACAAAATGATTGTACAACAGAGTAAATTTTCTCTTATTGTAGTTAGGCAACATCATGAGAAAGGTTCCAAATATTTGGTCCCCTTTTTATAGATAGTTTAACCAAAATATTGGAAGCAGCTGAGAGTTTGACGCATGCAATATTATAATAATCAATACATTTCTGATCGTGGATTATTTTGGTTGCAGAGGCATAGAATAGTGCATTATATGGACGGATGGTGAAACTTGAAATGTCTGGTTGTAGACGAGCACAATGTATTCCATCATCTTTGAGCCTGTGTGTGTGATATGCAAGCTATTATATTATTATTATTAGGATGCAACATGTGCACACACACTGATTTGTGTCGGTCCCCAGAATGTATGTTTGTGTGCCGGACCTCTGCCGGGACGTGCGATGCTTTGGCGCAGATGAAATGTGCAGAGAGGCGGAACTGAAATGCAGATGGAAGCAAATAATGAACACAGACACGTGCGTACACATTCCGACAAACATTGCTGCGCGAACACAAAGGCCGACACACGCCGGCTTGTGTGTTATTTCTCAAGTCAGTCAACCGTAGGCTAAGTCTGGTCTCTTCATTGTTTTCATCCCCCTGCAGCCCTTCATAGAGAAGTGTGTGTGCGCATGTGAAATTGCTTACATTATGTGCTGCAATGTTTTTCCAATGGGCTGGAACATATTAAGCTGAAAATGAATAGCAGGTCTCATCGACACCATGTTGCGCCGCAGCTTAGCCTTCACTTCCTCTTCTCCCTGTGCTCCATCATAACGACAGCTGTCACTTTTCCAGTGTGTGTGTGTGTGTGTGTGTGTGTGTGTGTGTGTGTGTGTGTGTGTGTGTGTGTGTGTGTGTGTGTGTGTGTGTGTGTGTGTGTGTGTGTGTGTGTGTGTGTGTCAGGCGATGTGCAGTGGCCTTCTCCTGCAGGTCATATGTGGAGACAAAAGGCGCACATCTGCCTGACTTTGGCTGGAAGGGAAGCCATGCACATCTGTTGTCGCACAAGTAATGACTAAATAACTATGAAATATATATTATCCCAGCAGGTGCATCGTGTATGCATAACAACATTGCCGTTTGTCTTTGTGTATATACACACATATAAATATATACACGCATATACATATATATACCCATATTTACACACACATATGTATATCGTACACACATATACTGTATGTATGTGTATATCTACATACATACACACGAATGCAGCTGCGATAGGCTACAGCGACCCCCTGCAACCCCAAAAAGGAAAAGCGGTAGGAAATGGATGGATGGATATACACACATATCCATATGTATTTATATATATATACACACACACATAAATACACATGTATATAAACACATACATACGCATATACATGCATATATATGCATATATATACAGTGTATATATATACATATATATATATATATATATATATATATATATATATATATATATATATATATATATATATATATATATATATACATATATACTTATATATATACATATATACACCCACACAAATACTCAAATATATACAAATATATACACACATTTAATATATACATACATACACATATATACATAAACATTATATATATATACACACACACACACACACATATATAAACACTTTTTTACACACATTTTACTCCCACCACCCTTGCTGTCCACCTTGGGAGGAGGAGAGGGAGAGGACGAGTCATACACACACACATATATATATATATATATATATATATATATATATATATATATATATATATATATATATATATATATATATATATATATATATATATATATATATGTATATATATATATATATATCCAATAAAGTACTATGTACAGATACACATACTGTATGTACACTTAGTACACATATAGAAATAAATATATATGAATGTGTACAAAATATATGTATGTGCATTTATGTATATATATATATATATATATATACATATATATATATATATATATATATATACATACATACATACATACATACTGTACAACATATACATACACACATATATATGTATACATACATATATATATATATATATATATACATATAACGTATTATTTTCGGGTCTCCCCATGTCTAGCATTAAAAGATTACAGTTGGTACAAATTGCGGCTGCTAGACTTTTGACAAGAACAAGAAAGTTTGATCACATTACGCCTGTACTGTGGCTCACCTGCACTGGCTTCCTGTGCACTTAAGATGTGACTTTAAGGTTTTACTACTTACGTATAAAATACTACACGGTCTAGCTCCATCCTATCTTGCCGATTGTATTGTACCTTATGTCCCGGCAAGAAATCTGTGTTCAAAAGACTCCGCTTATTAGTTATTTCCAAAGCCCAAAAAAAGTCTGCGGGCTATAGAGCATTTTCATTTCGGGCTCCAGTACTCTGGAATGTCCTCCCGGTAACAGTTCGAGATGCCACCTCAGTAGAAGCATTTAAGTCTCACCTTAAAACTCATTTGTATACTCTAGCCTTTAAATAGACTCCCTTTTTAGACCAGTTGATCTGCAGTTTATTTTCTTTTTCTCCTATGTCCTACTCTCCCTTGTGGAGGGG
>NC_084631.1:28623093-28668093 GCF_033978795.1 Nerophis ophidion | reverse complement strand
AAAACAAATGTAAATTTTACAGCAAAATTCTGGCAACTGAGCTGCCTTTTTTCCCCCTTTTTTTACCATGAAAACTGCATTACCGTTTTTCCATTTACAATAATATACACAACATTTTGAGGTGAAATTATTGCAACTTGCCATATTTTTTTTTTTACATTCTACAAAGCCTGTTTCCATTTGAGTTGGGAAATTGTGTTAGATAAAAATATAATCAGAATACAATGATTTGCAGATAATTTTCAACCCATATTCAGTTGAATATGCTACAAAGACAACATATTTGATGTTCAAACTGCTAAACATTTTTTTGTTTGCAAATAATCATTAACTCTAGAATTTGATGCCAGCAACACGTGACAAAGAAGTTGGGAAAGGTGGCAATAAATACTGATAAAGTTGAGGAATGCTCATCAAACACTTATTTGGAACATCCCACAGGTGTGCAGGCTAATTTGGAAAAGGGGGGTGCCATGATTGAGTATAAAAGCAGCTTCCATGAAATGCTAAGTAATTCATAAACAAGGATGGGGCGAGGGTCACCAATTTGTAAGCAAGTTGTCGAACAGTTTTAGAACAACATTTTTCAACGAGCTATTGCAAGGAATTTAGGTATTTTACCATCTATGGTCCGTAAAATCATCAAAAAGTTCAAAGAATCTGGAGAAATCACTGTACGTAAGCGATGATATTACGGACCGTTGAAAACTCAGGTGGTACTGCATCAACAACCGACATCATTGTGTAAGGGATATCACCACATGGGCTCAGGAACACTTCATAAAACCACTGTCAGTAACTACAGTTAGTCGCTACATCTGTAAGTGCAAGTTAAAACTCTACTATGCAAAGCAAAACCCATTTATCAACAATACCCAGAAACACCACCGGCTTCGCTGGACCCATCTATGATGGACTGATGCAAAGTGGAAAAGTGTTCTGTGGTCTGACAAGTCCACATTTCAAATTAGATTTTGAAACTGTGGACGTAGTGTCCTCCGGAACAAAGAAGAAAATAACCATCCAGATTGTTAAAGGCGCAAAGTTTGAAAGCCAGCATCTGGGATGGTATGGGGGTGTCTTAGTGCCCAAGACATGGGTAACTTACACATTTGTGAAGGCACCATTAATGCTGAATGGTCCATACAGGTTTTGGAGCAACATATGTTGTTATCCAAGCAACGTTATCATGGACGCCCCTGTTTATTTCAGCAAGTCAATGCCAAGTTTCGTGTTACAACAGCGTGGCTTCGTAGTAAAATAGTGCAGATACTTTCCTGGCCCGCCTGCAGTCCAGACCTGTCTCCCATCAAAAATGTGTGGCGCATTATGAAGCGTAAAATACGACAGCGGAGACCCCGGACTGTTGAACGACTGAAGCTCTACATAAAACAAGAATGGGAAAGAATTCCACTTTCAAAGCTTCAACAATAAGTTTCCTCAGTTCCCAAACGTTTATTGAGTGTTGTTGAAAGAAAAAGTGATGTAACACAGTGGTGAACATGCCCTTTCCCAACTACTTTGGCACATGTTGCAGCCATGAAATTCTAAGTTAATTATTATTTGCAAAATAAAAAATGTTTATCAGTTTGAACATCAAATATGTTGTCTTTGTAGTGCATTCAACTGAATATGGGTTGAAAAAGATTTGCAAATCATTGTATTCCGTTTATATTTACATCTAACACAATTTCCCAGCTCATATGGATACGGGGTTTGTAGTTTAAAAACAATCTACTGATAAAATGCATTAAAAATGGTGTAATAATAGTGTTCACTTTTAGATGCGGCCCTCTGGGGCCAAACATAACTGCGATGTGGCCCTCAGTGAAAACGACTTTGACACCTCTGCTTTACATGATCAAGGTTTTAGGTGCTCCTTCAAACCGTTACATCAAAAAAGCACAATAAAACTATTTATAAACCTATATATCAATAGTTTAACATTTGCATATTTACAGTTTTTTAATGGTTATTACAAGCATGTTTAACACCTTTCTTTCATGAAGACAAGAATATACACTATTATTGCCAAAAGTATTTGACAACCTAGGCTTCAATATGATGTCGGCCCAACTTTGGCAGCTCCCACTCTTCTGGGAAGGCTGTCCACAAGGTTGCGGAGTGTGTGTATAAAAATTTCCGACCATTCTTCGGGAAGGCCTGGCTCTCAGTCTCCGTTTTGATTGATTTTAAACTTTAATTAGTAGATTGCACAGTAAAGTACATATTCCGTACAATTCACCACTAAATGGTAACACCCGAGTAAGTTTTTCAACTCATTTAAGTCAGGATCCACATTACTCAATTGATGGTAATCAATTGCTAAAGGTGTTCTATCGGGTTCAGGTCAGGACTCAGTGCAAGCCAGTCAAGTTCATCCAGACCAGACTCTGTCATCCGTGTCTCTATTACCTTGCTTTGTGCATTGGTGGGACAGCGTGGCACAGTGTGTGTGTGTGTATGGACTTATATATATATATATATATATATATATATATATATATATATATATATATATATATATAAAGCGACTTGTCCAGGGTGTACACCGCCTTGTCCAGGGTGTACACCGCCTTCCGCCCGATTGTAGCTGAGATAGGCGCCAGCGACCCCAAAAGGGAATAAGCGGTAGGAAATGGATGGATGGATATATATATAGACTGCGCCACGCTGTCCCACCAGTGCACAAAGCAATGTCCATAAAGACACGGATGACAGAGTCTGGTGTCTGGTGTGGATGAGCTTGACTGGCTTGCACAGAGTCCTGACCTTAACCCGATATATACATATATATATATATATATATATATATATATATATTTATATATATATATATAAAAAAAAATATATACATATATATATATATATATACATATATATATATATATATATATATATATATATATATATATATATATATATACTGTATATATATATACCAACCCCATTTCCATGTGAGTTGGGAAATTGTGTTAAATGTAAATATAAATGGAAAACAATGATGTGCAAAGCCTTTTCAACCCATATTCAGTTGAATGCACTACAAAGACAAGATATTTGATGTTCAAACTCATAAACTTTGTTTTGTTTTTTGCAAATAATAATAATTGACTTATAATTTCATGGCTGCCACACGTGCCAAAGTAGTTGGGAAAGGGCATGTTCACCACTGTGTTACATCGCCTTTTCTTTTAACAACACTCAATAAACGTTTGGGAAGTGAGGAAACTAATCGTTGAAGCTTTGAAAGTGGAATCCTTTCCCATTCTTGTTTTATGTAGAGCTTCAGTCGTTCAAGAGACCGGGGTCTCCGCTGTCGTATTTTACGCTTCATAATGCGCCACACATTTTCCATGGGAGATATGTTTGGACTGCAGGCAGGCCAGTCTAGTACCCGCACTCTTTTACTATGAAGCCACATTGTTGTAACACGTAGCTTGGCATTTTCTTGCTGAAATAAGCAGGGGCATCCATGATAACGTTGCTTTGACGGCAACATATGTTGCTCCAAAACCTGTATGTACCTTTCAGCATTAATGGTGCCTTCACAGATGTGTAAGTTACCCATGCCTTGGCCACTAATACACCCCCATACCATCACACATGCTGGCTTTTCATCTTTGCACCTACAATAATCCGGATGGTTCTTTACCTCTTTGATCCGGATGACACAACATCCACAGTTTCCCCCCAAAATTTAAATGTGGACTCGTCAGACCACAGAACACTTTTCCACTTTGCATCAGTCCATCTTAGATGAGCTTAGGCCCAGCGAAGCTGGCGGCATTTCTGGGTGTTGTTGATAAATGGCTTTCGCTTTGCATAGTAACTTGCACTTACAGATGTAGCGTCAAACTGTATTTAGTGACAGTGGTTTTCTGAGGTGCTCCTGAGCCCATGTGGTGATATCCTTTAGAGATTGATGTCGGCTTTTGATACAGTGCCGTCTGAGGGATCGAAGGTCACGGTCATTCAATGTTGGTTTCCAGCCATGCCGCTTACATGGAGAGATTTCTCCAGATTCTCTGAACAGTTAGATGATATTATGGACCGTATATGTTGAAATCCCTAAATTTCTTGCAAAGGCACTTTGAGAAACGTTCTTCTTAAACTGTTTGACTATTTGCTCACGCAGTTGTGGACAAAGGGGTGTACCTCGCCCCATCCTTTCTTGTGAAAGACTGAGCATTTTTTGGGAAGCTGATTTTATACCCAATCATGGCACCCACCTGTTCCCAATTAGCCTGCACACATGTTGGATGTTCCAAATAAGTTTTTGATGAGCATTCCTCAACCTTGTCAGTATTTATTGCCACCTTTACCAACTTCTTTGTCACGTGTTGCTGGCATCAAATTCCAAAGTTTATGATTATTTGCAAAATAAAAAATGTTTATCAGTTTGAACATCAAAAATGTTGTCTTTGTAGCATATTCAACTGAATATGGGTTGAAAAGGATTGGCAAATCATTCTATTCCGTTTGTATTTACATCTAACACAATTTCCCAACTCATATGGAAACGGGGTTTGTATATATATATATATATATATATATATATATATATATATATATATATATATATGTGTGTGATGGGGGCCATTAAAACTGACTTTACTTACTGAATAAAGTAAAGTAAACAAATAAGATTGCTGGAATATTTAAGTTGAATTTGAGGTAGCAAACATGCAGCCATAATTAGCAGCTTGATGACGGCACTTTAAGTACGGTGTCTTGTCAAGTGTGGAATTTAAAGCTACTTTTATGGGCGCTTGGCTGATATCAGCATGTGGGCTTCCAACAAAGTGTCAGTCCAACGGTCTTAAGTGTGCCAAAGAGTCTGCAGAGCGCTTCACGTTGAACCATCACTATCAACACAAAAAGGGCGTTCTTGGTGTCTTTCTGGCATCCTATCTTGCCCTGCCAGACTGCCTCTCTGCGAACCTGCAGTGCGGCCAATCAGCAGCGGGGGCGAGTGACAAAAGTGGTCCCGTGGCGTGTGACGCGGCTGACGGGGCCCCGGCTGATAAGGCAGGACAAAACTGAAAAATGTTGCTGCATGGGGATCCATGCGCTGATTAGGCCAGCGTTCGATCCCTCCCGGCGCCGATTCATCAGTGTCCCCCGGCTCGCCGCCGACGGCCTTGTTGGGTGTCGGCGCGGTCACAACGCCGGCGGGACCTCGCCAATCTCTGTCAGGCGGGATAAGTGTCGCCATGCCCTCGTTTGCCTTCTCAGACAGCCGGTGGAGGGCAATCTGGATGAACACAGCTGATACAGCGTGTACAAGTCCAGCTGGGCTCCGCCAGTCCATTTTCAGATGGGCTTTAACCCCCGGGTCAGCCGTCAGGAGCGCTTTGTCAAGGCACAGGTAACCGTGACCACTCTAATCCCTCGCCAATCGCCCGCTCATTCATCACCGCCGAGGGGGGAAGGAGTGGGGGAGGGTTGTGGCGAGCGACAGGGCCAACAGTGCAGACAAATGGCCGCCAAAATGCAGAATTAATCAGCTACTGATTTGCTGCCCCTTTAAAGCCAATAGCACTTACGCCATGGAGAGACCAGGAAGAGAGAGAGCGGGAAGAGACGAAGCAGGAAGAGAGGAAGAGAGGAAGCAGGATGCGAGGAAGCAGGAAGAGAAGGCGCAGGATGAGAGAAAGCAGGACAAGAGGGAGCAGGAAGAGAGGGAGCAGGAAGAGGAAGCAGGAAGAGAGGAAGCAGGAGGAGAGGTAGCAGGAAGAGATGGAGCAGGAAGAGAGTGAGGAGGAAGAGAGGAAGCAGGAAGAGGGGGAGGAGGAAGAGAGGTAGCGGGAGGAGAGGGAGCAGGTAGAGAGGAAGCAGGGAGAGAGTGAGGAGGAAGAGAGGAAGCAGGAAGAGAGGGAGCAGGAAGAGAGAGAGCAGGAGGAGAGGAAGCAAGAAGAGAGTGAGGAGGAAGAGAGGAAGCAAGAAGAGGGGGAGGAGGAAGAGAGGAAGCAGGAAGAGAGGGAGCAGGAGGAGATGAAGCAGGAAGAGAGTGAGGAGAAAGAGAGGAAACAGGAAGAGAGGGAGCAGAAAGAGAGAAAGCAGGAGGGGATAAAGCAGGAAGAGAGGAAGCAGGAGGAAAGGTAGCAGGAAGAGAGGGAGCAGGAAGACAGTGAGCAGGAGGAGAGGAAGCAGGAAGAGAGTGAGGAGGAAGAGAGAAAGCAGGAAGAGGGGGAGGAGGAAGAGAGGAAGGAGGTGGAGGGGGAAAAGGAAGAGAGCAAGCAGAAAGAGAGGAAGCAGGAAAAGAGGGAGGAGGAAGAAAGGAAGCAGGAAGAGAGGGAGCAGGAGGAGATGAAGCAGGTAGAGAGTGAGCAGAAAGAGAGGAAGCAGGGGGGATAAAGCAGGAAGAGAGGAAGCGGGAGGAGAGGGAGCAGGAGGGGAGAAAGCAGGAAGAAAGGAAGAGAGGAAGCAGGAAGAGAGGGAAGAGGAAGAGTGGAAGCAGGACAAGAGGGAGCACGGAGAGAGTGAGGATGAAAAGAGGAACAAGGAGGAGAGGAAGCAGGAAAAGAGGGAGCAAGAAGAGAGGAGGAGGAAAAGAGGAACCAGGAGGAGAGGAAGCAGGAGGGGAGGAATCAGGAAGAGAGGAAGCAGAAAAAGAGGAAGCAGAAAGAGAAGGAGCAGGAGGGGAGGAAGCAGGAAGAGAGAGAGCAGGGAGAGAGTGGGGAGGAATAGAAGAACCAGGAGGAGAGGAAGCAGGAAGAGAGGGAGAAAGAAAAGAGGAACCAGGAAGAGAGGAAGCAGGAGGGGAGGAAGCAGGAAGAGAGGAAGCAGAAAAAGAGGAAGCAGAAAGAGAAGGAGTGTGAGGGGGAACCTGGAAGAGAGGGAGCAGGAAGAGAGGGAGGAGGAAGAGAGGAAGCAGGAAGAGAGGGAGCAGGAAGAGAGGAAACAGGAATAGAGGAAGCAGGAAGAGAGGGAGCAGGAAGAGGGTAAGCAGGAGGAAATGAAGTAGGAAGGGAGGAAGCAGAAAGAGAGGAAGTAGAACAAGAGGAAGCAGGAAGAGGGAAAGCAGGATGAGAGGAAAACAAAGAGAAGGAGCAGGAAGAGATTGAGCAGGAGGAAAGGAAGCAGGATAGAGGAAGTAGGACTAGAGGAAGCAGGAAGAAAAGACACAGGAAGAGAGGTAGGAGGGCGAGAGGGAGCAGAAAGAGAGGAAGTAGGACAAGAGGAAGCAAGAAGAGAGGAAACAGGAAGAGAGGGAGGAGGAAGAGAGGGAGGAGGAAAAGAGGAAGCAGGACGAGAGGGAGCAGGAAGAGAGGGAGCAGGGGGAGAAGGAGGAGGAAAAGAGGAACCGGGAGGAAGAGAGGAAGCAAGAGGTAAGGAAGCAGGAGAAGAGGAAACAGGAAGAGAGGGTGCAGGAAGAGGGGAAGTAGAAAGAGAGGGATTAGGACAAGAAGAAGTAGGACAAGGTGAAGCAGGAGAGAGGAAGTAGGACGAGAGGGAGCAGGAAAAGGGGAAGCAGGAAGAGAGGAAAAACAAAGAGAGGGAGCAGGAAGAGAGGGAGGAGGAAACGAGAAAGCAGGAGGAAAGGATGCAGGAAGAGAGGGAGGAGGAAGAGAGGAAGCAGGAAGAGAGGGAGCAGGAGGAAGAGAGGAAGAAGGAGGAGAGGAAGCAGGAAAAGAGGGAGCAGGAAGAGAGGGAGCAGGAGGCAGAGAGGAAGAAGGAGGAGAGGAAGCAGGAAGACAGGGAGCAGGAAGAGAGGAAGCAGGAAACAGGAGGAGATAGAGGTGTAAAACTAATGAAGGACAATGTCAGAGGGGGGATTATTGTAGCAAAGTGAAAGGCTGCTTAAGATGGCCCTTTTACACTTAAACACACACACACACACACACACGCACGCACGCACGTACACACACACACACACACGCACACACGCGCACACACACACACACAACACCCCCCTGTTGATTCGTCAGCGAGTTGATCAATAGCTTTGATGGAAACAGAATCAGCTCAGATGGATTAAACGTCCCAGTGACTCTGACGTTATTTTCCCATTAAGAGAAGGCTAATCATTACACACACACACACACACACACACACCCACACACACACACACACACACACACACACACACATTGACTCAACTGTGTCCATGCACACTATTTTCTACAAGTCTTTTTACAAGAGGTTGTGTTCCCAATGGACTTGTTTTGCACTTGCAATCATCACTAGAGAAAGGGGCTATAGAAATGTCATTCCCACCACACTTCAACATGCAGGATTAGCACTAGCAATCTGTAGCTTTTACTTCCGGCCCACTAACATTACAGTTCTTCAATATTATGTCTGGTGATGGAGGCCAACGCCACCAAACCAGTATCTCTCAGACTTAAAAAAATCGTTATTCATCCACAAGGGGAATTGTTCCAAAAAGGGAAAATCTTCCCTTCTTAGGGCTCTGCTTCACACTCCCACTCACTCGTCAACATTCACTTCTGACAAACATCCCATCATAAAAACCTCATTCAGGATCTAAGTTCAGTTAAAGCGCTATTTTTGTCATGCCGCCACGCGTCTGCAGACAATCTGCAATCGGCGCACCAGACCGTGATGAGCGGACTGCTTTCATAGGCCCGCACAACCTGCCATGCCGCGCCGGAATATAGTCTTCTGTACCCAATCTACCTTCATCCCAGCATGATCGAGCTGTGTGCCTCCACTTTTCTTTTGTACTTGGGACTGCTACCCTCGATCCTCGACCCCTCGCATGGATCATCTGCTTGCCCCACGGACTGCCTTCACGCCTTGTTCCTCCTCTCGAGTCAACACTTCTGGTAAACAGTCAGTAATTAATTCCTACACATAGTCTTACACCATACACACTCTTGGATTTTTCCACACACCATTCTCTAGTTAATTAAATTATCCAGCCATCCATTTTCTACCGCTTGTCCCTTTTGGGGTCGCGAGGGGCGCTGGAGCATATCTCAACTGCATTCGGGCGGAAGACGGCGTACACCCTGGACAAGTTGCCACCTCATTACAGGGCCAACACAGATAGACAGACAACATTCACACTCACATTCACACACTAGGGCCAATTTAGAGTTGCCAATCAACATTTTGGAAGTGGGCGGAAGCCGGAGTGCCCGGAGGGAACCCAATTATATTTTTCATTATTTATTACATAGTTTATATAAACATATAATAAAAACATCGAGCAAAATTTCCCCGGGTGTCTTTGTCGTCATCTCCCCCTGAGTCAAACACAACAATTTTGGCCTGCAGATTTTTTCTAGTCTTGCACCCATCACCGCTAATCATGCTTTCCAAATCTCAACATTGGAACTATTTAACAAACTCAACGAAATTGACAAGGTCTTGGGTTTGGGGAAACCTGCTTGTCGTGACGGAGCGGTTGTTGCTGGACAAGCGACGGACTCTTGGGAGAAGAAGGAGTGCCGCGTGCTTGGCGACCCTTTCAGTCGAGAACGTGAAGATATCTACCTATTCGAAATTACGACAACAGGATATCTGCTGATTTGAGTAAGCGTTGCTCTGGTTTGTCGATAAGTCGGAAGTCGCTGGCAGTCTTCAAAGTACTCCAAATCTGCCACAAACGATTGGAAGATGCGGGAAGAACTGTGGATATTCTTGTGATTTTGGATAACATCGGACTGTCTGCCCCGCAGGATGAATTTTGAGGACCAGTCATAGAAAATTTAGAGTGAAAAGCAATTTTTTTTTTCACTTGCATACAAAACATTCTAACTCGGATTGTTTCCCTGGCTTCGAGACTCTCCCGAAGGACAGTGCAGCGAAGACACTACAAACTCCCTTCTTGTCTCTCTTGTTGATGTTGACTTTGGACTTATCGGGTGCACAACATCAAGGCCGCGGAAAAGAGACACTCATGCATCCACAAAAATATACGCCGAACCCCAAATCCAACGCCCTAGACGCAAATCCCATAGGGGTGATGGATGAATGGGCAGCGCCTGAAGAGCTGCAGCCCGCCACCATGACCCCACCACTCCCTCCCCTCTGTTGCTAGATATCTCGAGATGTACGTTGTAATATGGGCTATGGAGGTTTTTTCCCCACTCAAAGCGGTCTAGTTTGTCCTTTTTTACTCATCCTCCCCCAGCGTTTACCTTTTTCCCATCTTTTACGTGACGCCTTCTGGCGACCCATCAGCGTTCCCGTTTTGTAACCCTGTACACTGTTTGTTTGTCTAACCTTGAAGGGGTTTGTGCTGATAACAAAGTTTCGTTGTACTTGTGAAATGACAATAAAGACCGATCCTATCCGAAAATTTCAGGAAGTGCGGAAAGTGCTTTCTTAAAACATGTCAAAGGAGACTCCAGTTCGGCCCCCATTGAGACGTGGTTGAATTGTGCATGATTGATGAGCCTTTTGTTTACTTTTGTGTATTTTTGCGCCATACATTCACGCATATAATCACATTTCCATCCATCCAAACATATAGTAACGCTGTTGCCCCTAGGAGAAACTGGGTAACACACAGCACACTGACAAAGCCTGAGGTTACTATAACAATCTACAAGGTTAAAACAGTTTGCTTCATTTTTCCCCTCCATGTATCTGCTTTTTTTTTTTTTTTCAATTTATCGTTTCATATATTTATTTTTGCATTTGAAACAATTATATTGTTTATATTAGAGGTAAATATTGTCATTATTAATCACCAATATTATTATTTCTACTGGTATTTGTATCGCTCCATTTGTAGTGTAATAATGTTCATTGTCATTTCTGTGTTATTAATAATTACTTCACTAACTGCTTCTTTGCTATCACTTTTACTTTCATATTTGAAGGAGTCGTACAGCCAAAAACAAGGCATGCATTCGAAATGGCGCCTGTAAACGATCGCATATTTAATAACTCCGGCTTATTAGTAATTCCCAGAGTCCAAAAAATGTCTGCGGGCTATAGAGCATTTTCCACTCGGGCTCCAGTACTACAGAATGCCCTCCAGGTAACAGTTAGAGTTGCTACCTCAGTAGAAGCATTTAAGTCCCATCTTAAAACTCATTTGTATACTCTAGCCTTTAAATAGACCCCCTTTTACCAGTTTATCTGCCGTTTCTTTTTTTTTTACTCTGACCCCCTTTCCCTTGCGGAAGGGGGGGCACAGGTCAGGTGGCCATGGATGAAACGCTGGCTGTCCAGAGTCGGGACCCGGGGTGGACCGCACGCCTGTGCATCGGTTGGGAACATCTCTGCGCTGCTGACCCGGCCCCACTATGGACTGGACTCTCACTATTATGTTAGATCCACTATGGACTGGACTCTCACTATTATGTTAGATCCACTATGGACTGGACTTTCACAATATTATGCTAGACCCACTCAACGTCCATTGCATCCAGTCTCACCTAGAGGTGGGGAGTCACCCACATCTGCAGTCCTCTCCAAGGTTTCTCATAGTCATTCACATTGACATCCCTCTGAGTCGTGAGTTTTTCCTTGCCCTTATGTGGGATCTGAACCGAGAATGTCATTGTGGCTTGTGCAGCCCTTTGAGACACTTGTGATTTAGGGCTATATAAATAAATCTGATTATACGACCTGGTCTTTGAATTGCTGGCCAGAGTCCTAACTCTACATGACAAAAAGTGTCCGCAATTTGTCGAATGCAGGTGGTTGAAATTGGAGAACTGGACGACTGGTCTTGAACAAGTTCCCCTTCTGGAACAGGAAGCAGAGCGCTGCATTCCAGTCCGTGAAATAGGATGCAATAAAAGCTATTTGTCAGCCATTCAGAGTAGGACATAAATGTGTTGGTCAAATGATACGGCTAACTGTCCATGAGTTAGTGGGACGTTAAAAAAAAAAGAGGAAAAAAATAATAAGAAGAAAAAGTCGTCGGTGGATAAATGTCCCGTGGGAAGCATGAATGTCAAAAGCACATTAGAGATGAATGTAGAAAGAGAGTGAGACAGAAATAATAATAATAATAGATTTTATTTGTAAAAAAAGCACTTTATGTTGAGCAAACAAGCTCAAAGTGCCATAGTGTAAAAATAGTAATAATAATAATAATAGTAAAAAGATAAAATTAATAAAATATAAAACTACAAACAGCCCAATAGCTAGAACCAGCATGCGTGTCTATAAAAATACTTTTTTTCAAAGATGTAATTTTAAGCCTTTTTTAAAAGCATCCACAGTCTGTGGTGCCCTTAGGTGGTCAGGGAGAGCGTTCCATAGACTGGGAGCGTCGGAGCAGAAAGTCTGGTCTCCCATTGTTTGTAGCTTTGTCCGTGGAGGTTGGAGGAGGTTAGCCTGTATGGAGCAGAGGTGTCGTGTGGAGGATTTGGGGGTGAGCAGTTCCTTGAGGTAGAGGGGGGCATTTCCATGGAGGCACTGGTGAGTTAGTAGGGAGATTTTGAATTCAATCCTGAGTGGAACAGGAAGCCAGTGGAGGGATTTGTGATGTGTGATGGGGTCATGTTTGCGCGCTCTCATCAGGATCCTCGCAGCACTATTCTGTAAGTTCTGAATGTTCTTGCTGGGGATCCTGACAAGAAGTGCGTTGCAGTAGTCGAGCCTGGAGGAGACAAAGGCGTGGACAAGCCTCATATTGTGATGATTATTTTTGGGGCTTTTGGCATACTTGCCAAACCAATGCAGCGTTCTCCTGGCAACCTCCAAAGCCAGACTCGTCCATCAGATTACCAGATGGAAAAGCGGGACTCATCAGTCCGGAGAAGGCGTCTCGACTGCTCTTGAGTCCACTGGCGACGTGTTTTACACCACTGCATCCCATGCTTTGCATTGGACTTGGTGATGTATGGCTTAGATGCAGCTGCCTGGCCATGGAAAGCCATTCATGAAGCTCTCTGCGTACTGTACGTGGGCTAATTGGAAGGTCACGTGAAATTTGGAGCTCTGTAGCAACTGACTGTGCAGAAAGTCTTTGCACTATGCACTTCAGCATCCGCTGACCCCTCTCTGTCAGTTTACGTGGCCTACCACTTGGTGGCTGAGTTGCTGTTGTTGCCAAAATCTTCACTTTTCTAATAATAAAGTTGACTTTGGAATATTTAGGAGCGAGGAAATTTCACGACCGGATTTGTTGCTGTGACAGTTCCATCCAGGACAGCTCGAAGGGGAAGGGGTATGCTATCTGCAAATTTTGTAGATCAGACTTCTCCATTGAACACGAGGACCAAAGGGATATACTCATTCATTAACGTATATATATATATATATATATATATATATATATATATACAGTGGGGCAAAAAAGTGTTTAGTCAGCCACCGATTGTGCAAGTTCTCTCACTTAAAATGATGACAGAGGTCTGTATTTTCATCGTAGGTACACTTCAACTGTGAGACAGAATTTGAAAAAAAAATCCAGGAATTCACATTGTAGGAATTTTAAAGAATTTATTTGTAAATTATGGTGGAAAATAGGTATTTGGTCAACCATTCAAAGCTCTCACTGGTGGAAGGAGGTTTTGGCTCAAAATCTCACGATACATGGCCCCATTCATTCTTTCCTTAACACGGATCAATCGTCCTGTCCCCTTAGCAGAAAAACAGCCCCAAATCATGATGTTTCCACCCCCATGCTTCACAGTAGGTATGGTGTTCTTGGGATGCAACTCAGTATTCCATCCATCCATCCATCATCTTCCGCTTATCCGAGGTCGGGTCGCGGGGGCAACAGCCTAAGCAGGGAAACCCAGACTTCCCTCTCCCCAGCCACTTCGTCTAGCTCTTCCCGGGGGATCCCGAGGCGTTCCCAGGCCAGCCGGGAGACATAGTCTTCCCAACGTGTCCTGGGTCTTCCCCGTGGCCTCCTACCGGTTGGACGTGCCCTAAACACCTCCCTAGGGAGGCGTTCGGGTGGCATCCTGACCAGATGCCCGAACCACCTCATCTGGCTCCTCTCGATGTGAAGGAGCAGCGGCTTTACTTTGAGTTCCTCCCGGATGACAGAGCTTCTCACCCTATCTCTAAGGGAGAGCCCCGCCACACGGCGGAGGAAACTCATTTCGGCCGCTTGTACCCGTGATCTTATCCTTTCGGTCATGACCCAAAGCTCATGACCATAGGTGAGGATGGGAACGTAGATGGACCGGTAAATTGAGAGCTTTGCCTTCCGGCTCAGCTCCTTCTTCACCACAACGGACCGGTACAACGTCCGCATTACTGAAGACGCCGCACCGATCCGCCTGTCGATCTCACGATCCACTCTTCCCTCACTCGTGAACAAGACTCCTAGGTACTTGAACTCCTCCACTTGGGGCAGGGTCTCCTCCCCAACCCGGAGATGGCACTCCACCCTTTTCCGGGCGAGAACCATGGACTCGGACTTGGAGGTGCTGATTCTCATTCCGGTCGCTTCACACTCGGCTGCGAACCGATCCAGCGAGAGCTGAAGATCCCGGTCAGATGAAGCCATCAGGACCACATCATCTGCAAAAAGCAGAGACCTAATCCTGCGGTTACCAAACCGGAACCCCTCAACGCCTTGACTGCGCCTAGAAATTCTGTCCATAAAAGTTATGAACAGAATGGGTGACAAAGGACAGCCTTGGCGGAGTCCAACCCTCACTGGAAATGTGTTCGACTTACTGCCAGCAATGCGGACCAAGCTCTGGCACTGATCGTACAGGGAACGGACCGCCACAATAAGTCAGTATTCTTCTTCCTCCAAACACGACCAGTTGAGTTTATACCAAAAAGTTCTATTTCGGTTTCATCTGACCACATGACATTCTCCCAATCCTCTGCTGTATCATCCATGTATCCATTCTGGTATAAACTCAACTCGTCGTGTTTGGAGGAAGAAGAATACGGAGTTGCATCCCAAGAACACCATACCTACTGTGAAGCATGGGGGTGGAAACATCATGCTTTGGGGCTGTTTTTCTGCTAAGGGGACAAGACGATTGATCCGTGTTAAGGAAAGAATGAATGGGGCCATGTATCGTGAGATTTTGAGCCAAAACCTCCTTCCATCAGTGAGAGCTTTGAATGGTTAAAGGGGAACATTATCACAATTTTAAAAGAGTTAAAAACAATAAAAATCAGTTCCCAGTGGCTTGTTTTATTTTTCGAAGTTTTTTTCAAAATTTTACTTCTCCCGGAATATTCCTAAAAAAAAGCTTTTAAGTGCTTGATTTTCGCTATTTGCGATGCGACTGTCCATTTCCCTGTGACGTCATACAGTGCTGCCAATGTAAACGAAAAATGGCAAATAGCACAGCAAGATATAGCGACATTAGCTCGGATTCAGACTCGGATTTCAGCAGCTTAAGCTATTCAAGAGATTACGCATGTATTGAAACAGATGGTTGGAATATGGAGGCAGATAGGGAAAACGAAATTGAAGAAGAAACTGAAGCTATTGAGCGAGTAGCTATTGACGCTATTCGGCCATAGCATGGGTGTACCTAATGAAGTGGCCCATAGCATGGCTGCCTTATTAGCATCGCCGGTAAAATGTGTGGACCAAACGATCAGGACTTTCGCATCTTGTGACACTGGAGCAACTTAAATCCGTCGATTGGTAAGTGTTTGTTTCGCATTAATTGTGGGTATCTAGTTTCAAATGTACATACAGCTAGCGTAAATAGCATGTTAGCATTGATTAGCGTAGCATGTTAGCATCGATTAGCTGGCAGTCACGCCGCGACCAAATATGTCTGATTAGCACATAAGTCAATAACATCAACAAAACTCACCTTTGTGATTTCGTTGACTTTATCGTTGCAAATGCATCTGCAGGTTATCCATACATCTCTGTGCCATGTCTGTCTTAGCATCGCCGGTAAAATGTGCAGACACTCCGGCACAATCAATAGGGGTCTGGCGGCAGATTTCTTGCCAGTGGTGCAACTTGAATCCCTCCCTGTTAGTGTTGTTACACCCTCCGACAACACACCGACGAGGCATGATGTCTCCAAGGTTCCAAAAAATAGTCGGAAAATAACAGAGCTGAGACCCCGTGTTTGTAATGTGAAAATGGCGGCTGTATTACCTCGGTGACGTCACGTTCTAAGGTCATCCCTACAATACCGGTAAACAGAAAGGCGTTTAACTCGCCAAAATTCACCCATTTAGAGTTCGGAAATCGGTTAAAAAAATACATGGTCTATTTCCTGCAACATCAAGGTATATATTGACGCTTACATAGGTCTGGTGATAATGTTCCCCTTTGACCAAATACTTATTTTCCAACATAATTTACAAATAAATTCTTCAGAATTCGTACAATGTGAATTCTTAGATTTTTTTTTCACACTGTGTCTCTCACAGTTTAAGTGTACCTATGATGAAAATTACAGACCTCTGTCATCATTTTAAGCGGGAGAACTTGCACAATCCGTTGCTGACTAAATACTTTTTTGCCCCACTGTATGTATATATATATGTAAGAAATAGTTGAAAATATATACACCCTCCGCTATACTTGATGGCTCGTGGTTAGGGCCTTGCATGGCAGCTCCCTCCATCAGTGTGTGAATGGGTGAATGTGGAAATAATGTCAAAGCGCTTTGAGTACCTTGAAGGTAGAAAAGTGCCATACATTCACTGTAGTGTCAGCACTGTGGCTCACGTACAGTAGAGCACGTTGGGTATTATTTTCAATCAATGATGCTTGCGGTGAATGGCGCTAAAAGGTCAAAGATGGGTACAGTAGAGCCCGGTAGAGTGCGATAGGGATTATTTTTAATGAATGATGCTTGCGGCGAGTGGACAGTAGAGGCAGTAGGGCGCGGCAGAACCAGGTAAAGCAAAGTAGTGAGGTTGTGCACGTGTTGAGTGGGTAGCATGCAGTGGGAGTGCAGAGAGAGAGAAGGTGAGTGACAGCTCTGCAGGGAGGAAGCGCGCCGCCATCTGCCGTTGATTACCTGCTGTTTGCGCTCCTCTCCTCTTCCTCCAAGTCCTCCCCGCGCAGCAGCTTGTGCCGGCCGAGACGCCAGGGACCCCTCTGGCGTGCACACTGCAAAGCAAGCAAGAAAGTTTCACTTGATTTGTGACTTTGCGCGTTATTTTTACCCTGCTCGCTTCACTCCGACACAAGCACACACCTCCTCTCGTCTGTCACTGAACAAATGGGCAACCACACACACACACACACACACACGCACACAAACACACACACACACAAAGCCGCCGTCAAAGGGCCTCTCTAATGGATTCTGAAGATTCCAATTTCCCCTCTGCCACCAATGACAGAAAACCCTCTGAGCTCAATTACCCCTGTCTTGCACACACACACACACACACACACACACACACACACACACACACACACACACACACGCACACGCACACGCACACACGTACACACGCACACACCCAAACACACAGGTTATCATTTGGAATGGGGACCAAGTTGTTGTTCGGGACTTGTGGGGACCACCCTTTCTACAGGTTGTGGAGGCATTAAAAAAAAAGGAGGTAAAATGGCCACTGCCCAGTTAGCTCATACACGTCTTTAAATCTCTGGATTGATGAAGTAATGTCCTGATCATACTTAATGGGGACATTGCGGAAAAAAAAGTTAATATGGTTCATGGGGACCAAATTTCAATAATTTTGCATAATTCACACACAATTTCGTACGTGACTACTGAGGACCTTTTAAAAAAAAGCTCAAATTAAATATGGGCCAAAGCTTAAAAATCACTTAAGCATCTTCAGAATGGATCTGACTATCATTTAGAAAAGGTTTCCCTTTGGGGGCCCGGTTTTTTTTGTCCCCATACAGTCAGAGGTCCCATAAAGGTGACTGTGTAAACAGAGCGATGTCCCCATTAAGTCAGCATTGCTAGAACACACACACACTTGGACGTATTCTGTTTTGGTGATTTCTCACACTCAAAAGCACACCTTATGAGTATTAGTCGGTGGTAGATTCCGTGTGAAACCAGATCAGGCGGGGGTGTTCAACCTACGGACCGCGGGCCCCCAAGATGTCACAAGTCGAATAAGGAATCTGGCCCCATTTGAATCAATGACGGTATAATTGATGCGAGCTTGCCGCCATCTTCGTTCCCTGCTCACGACTAATCTATGCCACGCACAAAATCAAATGAAAAAATAAGCGCATAACAATTTTTTATGTAACTGACGACACGCAGCCACCACAGAGAAAACAGTTTTCGTCATTAATGTTCAATTATCATAATGTCTGTCGAGACGCTTTAAGGAGGACATGAATTCCATACACCGCTTGAAGCAAAACTCTTTAAACCAGGAGTCCCCAAACTTTTTGACCTAGGGGCCACATTGGGTTAAAATAATTTGGCTGGGGGCCGGGCTGTGTATATATATATATATATATATATATATATATATATATATATGTATGTGTGTGTTTATATACAAACCCCGTTCCCATTTGAATTGGGAAATTGAGTTAGAAGTAAATATAAATGGAATACAATGATTTGCAAATAATTTTCAACCCATATTCAGTTTGAATGTGCTACAAAGACAACATATTTGATGTTCAAACTCATAAACTTTATTTTTTTTTTGCAAATAATAATTAACTTAGAATTTCATGGCTGCAACACGTGACAAAGAAGTTGGGAAAAGTGGCAATAAATACTGATAAAGTTGAAGGATGCTCATTAAAAACTTATATGGAACATCCCACAGGTGTGCAGGCTAATTGGGAACAGGTAGGTGCCATGATTGGGTATGAAAGAAGCTCCCATGAAATGCTAAGTAATTCACAAACAAGGATGGGGCGAGGGTCACCACTTTGTAAGCAAAATGTCGAACAGTTTTGGAACAACATTTCTCAACGAGCTATTGCAAGGAATTTAGGGATTTTATCATCTACGGTCCGTAAAATCATCATAAGGTTCAGATACTCTGGAGAAATCACTGCACGTAAGCGATGATATTAAGGACCTTTGATCCCTCAGGTGGTACTGCATCAAAAACCGACATCAGTGTGTAAAGGATATCACCACGTGGGCTCAGGAACACTTCATAAAACCACTGTCAGTAACTACAGTTGGTCGCTACATCTGTAAGTGCAAGTTAAAACTCTACTATGCAAAGCAAAACCCATTTATCAACAATACCCAGAAACACCCGCCGGCTTCGCCAGGCCCGAGATCATCTAAGATGGACTGATGCAAGGTGGAAAAGTGTTCTGTGGTCTGACGAGTCCACATTTCAAATTATATTTGGAAACTGTGAACGTGGTGTCCTCTGGAACAAAGAGGAAAATAACCATCCGGATTGTTATAGGCGCAAAGTTTGAAAGCCAGCATCTGTGATGGTATGGGGGTGTATTAGTGCCCAAGGCATGGGTAACTCACACATCTTTGATGGCATCGTTAATGTCCTAACACATCAGTCAATCAGTGTCAAGTACATTAAAGTAGTTCAGAGGTGATGAGATAAAAGCCTGCATTAGAGATGTCCGATAATATCGGGCTGCCGATATTATCGATAAATGCTGATAAATGCTTTAAAATGTAATATCGAAAATTATCGGTATCGGTTCGGATTTTATCCGTATCGGTTTCAAAAAGTAAAAATTATGACTTTTTAAAACGTTGCTGTGTACATGGACGTAGGGAGAAGTTCAGAGCGCCAATAAACCTTAAAGGCACTTACTTTGCGTGCCGGCCCAGTCACATAATACCTATGGCTTTTCACACACAAGGCATACTTGGTCAACAGCCATACAGGTCACACTGAGGGTGGTCGTATAAACAACTTTTACACTGTTACGAATATGCGCCACACTGAGAACCCGCACCAAACAAGAATGACAAACAAACACATTTCGGGAGAACATCCGCATCGTAACACAAAATAAACACAACAGAACATATACCCAAAACCCCCTTGCATCACTAACTCTTCTGGGACGCTACAATATACACACACACCCCCACCCCCGCTACCCACTTGACTTTTAGCAAGGCTATAACCAATTATTCATGTTTACATTGTTTCACTGTACAAACGTTTGTTCAAGAACCAAGATCGTAGATCGAGGTTCCACTAAAGAAAACAGTGTTCCCTCGTTTAATGCTAGGGTTACGTTCCAAAAAATACCCGCTTTAAGCAAATTCTGTGTAGTAGAAGTTTGTTTTTTTTGTTCTTCATATATATTTTTTGTTTACACTACATCTTTTTTCTTTTACAATTTTTTTTTTCAAATACTGTGCATGTTTTTTTCGTTTACAGTTTTTTTGTATCTATTATGTTTTTTTCGTTTACAGTACTGTACAGTATATGCCTGCTCACATCAAACCATTTTAATCAATTATAAATCAGGCAAGCTGTACGCATTCTGTACTGTACAGTACACATGGCATGAAGAATATTGATTGGCAATGGTCTACAGTACCTTAGCGAATTAGTACACAGAACACAATGGGCAATTATACGCTGTTAAAAAAAAAAAACATGCAACATTGTTAAAAATTACACACACAAAAAAAATCTATTACAGCGAGGCTGCGTAAAGTGAATCGTGTTGTAGTGAGGGAACACTGTATATTAATTAAATATCCATTAATTTAATATATATATATATATATATATATATATATATATACATACAGTTGTGATCAAAATTATTCAACCCCCACACAGTTTTGGTGTTTTAGCAAGTTGGACATTTATTCCGTATTTTGTTTCTAGTCATATCAAATAAAAATGTGTCAAATAGACAAATGCAACTTAAATTGTAACACTGTATTTTACAAAATCCCCAAAAATTATATTTTTCTTAATATCTCATTGACAAAATGATTCAACCCCCTAGTTACATGCATCTTTAGTACTTAGTACAACACCCTTTGGCAGTAATGACATCCTTCAAAGGTGATACATAACCGGACACAAGCTTCTTGCAAGCATCTACAGGTATTTTAGCCCATTCCTCTTGGGCAAAGGCCTCCAGTTCATTCATATTCTTGGGCTTGCGTGCTGCAACTGCCTTCTTCAAGTCCCACCACAGGTTTTCTATAGGATTTAGGTCACTAAATCCTATAGAAATGAAGGCCACTCCAGAGTCTTCCAGCTCTTCTTCTGCAACCACTCTGATGTTGATTTGGAGGTATGCTTGGGATCGTTGTCCTGTTGGAAGGTCCAACGTCTCCCAAGCCTCAGCTTTGTCACTGACTTCATGACATTTGCAGCTAATATATCCTGGTAGGGAATATAATTCATTATGCCTTGAACGCGCTGGAGATTCCCGGTACCTGAGGCAGAGAAACAGCCCCAGACCATGATTGACCCCCCACCATGCTTAACAGTAGGCGAGGTGTTCTTCTTTTTGTAAGCTTAATTTTTTCTCCTCCAGACATAACGTTGATTCATAGGCCCAAAGAGTTCCAGTTGTGTCTCATCACTCCATAGAACAGTTTCCCAAAACCTTTGGGGTTTGTCCAGATGATTTTTGGCATACTGGAGTCTATTTGTCTTGTGCCTGGTAGTCAGAAGTGGGGTGCGCCTGGTAGTTCTGGCATGGAGGCCTTCAACTCGTAGTGCGCGCCTTATTGTCTGGGACAAAACCTGCGTTTCCCCCTCTGCAATGTCCTGTTGTAGTTCCTCAGCTGTTACCCGGGGGTTTTTCACCACTGTACGCACACAGCGTCCTCTTTCTACCACGCCCAGGTAGTGTTTCCACTGTGGCTTTAGCTTTAAACTTGCGAATTATGTTCCCAACTGGTGTCTCTTGGAATGTGTAATGTCTTTGCTATATACTTATATCCATATCCTTTCTTATGAAGAGAAATTACCTCTTCTCTTGACTTCTTTGACCACTCCCTGGACTTCACCATGTTGCAAATACACCATTGACCATCTACATGAAGCTGAGCGTCACAGTTTTTTTCAATTAGTTTAATTGTTGCTCGTTATGGTTCTAATCACATCTACAGGTGTTTTCAACACCTGATTGAAAAGACCTTATTCAAATTCTGTTTTTAAGAGTTAAGATCTTCAAGGGGTTAAATAATTTTGTCAATGAGATATTAAGAAAAATGTCTTTTTTGGTATTTTGTAAAATACAGTGTTACAATTTAAGTTGCATTTGTCTATTTGACACATCTTTATTTGATATGACTATAAACAAAATACGGAATAAATGTCCAACTTGCTAAAACCCCAAAATTGTGTGGGGGTTGAATAATTTTGATCACAACTGTATGTGTACACTAGGGTTGTCCCAATATCAATATTTTGGTACTGGTAACCAACACCAAAATGTATTTCAATACTTTTCTAAATAAAGGGGACTACGAAAAATTGCATCATTGGCTTTATCTTAACAAAAAATATTACGGTAATTTAAACGTGTGTTTCTCAAACAAATACCCCCCCCCCCCCCCGCCATTGCGTCTGTAAGGTGGGCGAGGTTTGGTGCTTGCGGGGGATATAATATAGTCGGGATTAGTCATGGATGCAAAGGATTCTGGGTATTTGTTGTGTTGCGTTTATGTTGTGTTACTGTGAGGATGTTCTCCCGAAATGTGTTTGTATTTCTTGTTTGGTGTGGCTTCACAATGTGGCGCATATTAGTAAGAGTGTTAAAGTTGTTTATATCACAACCATTAGTGTACTCTGTATCACCCAGTATGCCTTTCAATCTTGTACATGTGTCAGCGGAAGACACATACATCATGTCGCTGGCCTGGCAAGCAGTTTATACATGTCGTAGAAAGCGTCAAAGGCAATGTCTTCATAGCATGCCCTTATTCTTGTTATCTAGGTGACCACCAGCAAATAAACGCGAGAATGGTAGCGGCTCCCATTGTCTTCTTTACTCTGAGAAATGGGTCAAAATAGCTCTTTGAGTGGTAAAGGTTGCCGACCCCTGATATATAACATCGGGCGGGTGGCGGGTGGCGGGCGGTTGTGGTTTTGATAAAATATTGCTTCGGGTTAATGGCGGGTGGATGACGACTTTAGTGATGCGGTTGCGGATGATATAATTGCCTATCCGCGCATCTCTAGTACACATATATAAGTGTGTACATATATATATAGTTACTTTACATATTACGGCCCTTTGAGTCCAAAAGTTTGCACACCCCTGAGATATGAGGACGAAAGAGTGGGGGAAGATGGGAGGATAGAAGGAAGTCAAGCATGGAGATATATAGGAGCTCTGATATAGAATCCACTCTTCCAGAAAGCTTATTAAATTGCACAATTAGCTGAATGTCTGCGGCTATAAATAGTTTGCCTTTTCCCCATTCTGCGATGTCAGTCAGCGTTGCGGGGCCGGGACTGCAGGGGGAAACAAAACAATTGAAATCATGGCGAGGGTCCACTCTTTGTCTGGCCAGCCTTTTAACGGGATAATCACTCGTCTATTCATTCGCGCTCGGCCAGAGCGATACATCACGGCGCCGTGCGGCCCGCCTTGCTTCCCTCTGATAAAGAAGGTGTAAATGGGTGGGGGGTAGGGGGTTGATACCAGCTCGACGTCTGCACCAACAGTGGCTTTTTAGAGACGAACCAGCAGAGGTACGCCCTGCCTGCCAGAGACAGAGCCGACACCTTCCCGTGGGGCTTGACGAGCAGGAAATGAGCAAAGAAAGGGAATGAAAAGGAAGAGAGGGAGCATCTATTATTCAGCACGGCCCCATCCCCGCGTACGTGCGCCATTAAAAATAGGAAATCCATAGCGGAGACAAATGGCTTCTAAATGAAGCACTACAGGAGGAGAGCGGAGATAGGGACCCCTGTCACATGCGCTTTAATTGTCTCCCAGGGCGATAAGGAGGATTTATCAAAATCTTCGCGCTGAGAAGCGCGTCACGGATTCAAACCTCCCGCCTCGGCAAGAGGAAAGGGTTTCAAACCCAAACCGGGATGTAGTGGTGGCTGAATGACGCCTCGGGGAGAGGTTAGCACACTCGCTAGCTGTACTGACACTGGTAGTGTCAGAATAATTGTACAGTGAGGCAAAAAAGTATTTAGTCAGCCACCGATTGTGGAAGTTCTCCCGTTTAAAATGATGACAGAGGTCTGTAATTTTCATCATAGGTACACTTCAACTGTGAGAGACTGAATGTGAAAAAAAAAATCCAGGAATTCACATTTTAAAGAATTTATTTAAAAAATGATGGTGGAAAATAAGTATTTAGTCAACCATTCAAAGCTCTCACTGATGGAAGGAGGTTTTGGCTCAAAATCTCACGATACATGGCCCCATTCATTCTTTCCTTAACACGGATCAATCGTCCTGTCCCCTTAGCAGAAAAACAGCCCCAAAGCATGACGTTTCCACCCCCATGCTTCACAGTAGGTTTGGTGTTCTTGGGATGCAACTCAGTATTCTTCTTCCTCCAAACACGACGAGTTGAGTTTATACCAAAATGGATACACGGATGATACAGCAGAGGATTGGGAGAACGTCATGTGGTCAGATGAAACCAAAATAGAACTTTTTGGTATAAACTCAACTCGTCGTGTTTGGAGGACGAAGAATACTGACTTGCATCCCAAGAACACCATACCTACTGTGAAGCATGGGGGTGGAAACATCATGCTTTGGGGCTGTTTTTCTGCTAAGGGGACAGGACGATTGATCCGTGTTAAGGAAAGAATGAATGGGGCCATGTATCGTGAGATTTTGAGCCAAAACCTCCTTCCATCAGTGAGAGCTTTGAATGGTTGACCAAATACTTATTTTCCATTATAATTTACAAAAAAATTATTTAAAATTCCTACAATGTGAATTCCTGGATTTTTTTCCACATTCTGTCTCTCACAGTTGAAGTGTACCTATGATGAAAATTACAGACCTCTGTCATCATTTTAAGTGGGAGAACTTGCACAATCGGTGGCTGACTAAATACTTTTTTGCCCCACTGCCCTGTTGTGTTTCAATGAGTTCCCGGCGAGCAGACACAAACTGTCTTTAATCCTACCAAGCGTAAGGCTTGGAAAACTCCACTGTGTAGGATGGGAAGCAACATGAAGGTGTTCTGTTTCTTTCAAGTATTGTAATCAACCCGAAAACTACAAAGCGAAGAAGGAAGCAGGACCTGACTCGTTGTTTTTTTAACTCTTTTACGACCTTTTCTTTGTACCGTTGTAATCAAAGGCGATGGCGGTTTACGACCCCCGTGCCTAAGAAACAGCTGTTGCCATGTAATGAGGGAAAGTCCAGATAAAAGAAGAGGCGTACAATCCTTCGCCAGAGCGTGATGGAGATTGTGCAAGAGTACAGCCCGGACATCTCTCCTCAATTGAGCCAAATTTAAATCTGTCTCAGAATAATTGTTATCTTAAAACTTTGTGTTTCAATGAGTTCCCGGCGAGCAGACAAAAGTTGTCTTTAATCCTAGCAAGCAGAAGGCTTGTAAAACTCCACTGTGTAGGATGGGAAGCCACATGAAGTGTGTGAATGTGTGTGTGAATGGGTGAATGTGGAAATACTGTCAAAGCGCTTTGGGTTCCTTAAAAAGGGGTAGAAAAGCGCTATACAAGTACAAATATTTACCATTCCGTTTCTTTCATGTTTTGTAATCATCAGAAAGATTTTGTTGTGACCCAAGAGCTACAAAGCGAGGAAGAAGCAGGACCTAACTCCCCTTTAGTGACCTGTTCTTTGAACTGTTTTACAACCTTTTCTTTGTACCATTGTAATCAAAGGCGATGGCGGTTCACAACCCCTGTACCTTAGAAACAGCTGTTGCCATGTAATCAGGGAAAGTCCAAATAAAAGAGGAGGCGTACAATCTTTCACCAGAGCGTGATGGAGACTGTACAAGAGTACGGCCAAGATGTTTCTCCTCATTTGAGCCAAATTTAATTATGTCTCAGAATAATTGTATCAAAGTTATAAAAAAGCTTTTTGTTTTAACAAGTGCGCAGCGAGCAGACAAAAGTTGTCTTTAATCTTACCAAGCAGAAGGCTTGTAAAACTCCACTATATAGGATGGGAATCAACATGGAGGTGTTCTGTTTCTTTCATGTATTGTAATCAACAAAAAGATATTATTTTTGACCCGAGATCTACAAAGCGAAGAAGGAAGCAGGACCTAACTCCCCACTAGGGATCTGTTCTTTGAACTGTTTTACAACCTTTTCTTTGAACTGTTGTAATCAAAGACAATGGCTGTTTACGGCCCCCGCACCTTAGAAACAACTGTTTCCATGTAATTAGGGAAAGTCCAAATAAAAGAGGAGGCGTTCAATCTTTCGTCAGAGCATGATGGAGACTGTACAAGAGTACAGCCCAGATGTCCCTGTTTAATTCCTTGCTTCTTGTCTTGTTTAATAGATGTGATCAGTGTTTGAACCTGACAGGCACAGTTTCAGAATATACAAAATATGAAATGTGCACACGGCCAATAAGCCAAATAGTAACAATTGCCATATTTGTTGTTGTTACCTAGGTTAAACTGGGTAACACATGACACAATGACAAAGCGTAACCTATTGTTACTATAACAATCTACAAGGTTAATATAACTGCTTCTCTTTCTTCCCCTCCATTTTTCTGCTTTCTTTTGTATCTCTAACTATCATGACATATATATATTGTTGGAAATGGGGATCAGATTATTTCACATTGTTGATTGTGTTTTTGTCTAAATGCAGCAATGTGTAAACATTGATGAATGTGTTGAGACACTACATGATTTGATATGTCACACGGTAAATGTTTTTTTTAATATACGTTTGTCTTTTGGTGCCGAAGCTCACATCCCCAACCATAAAATGTTGTAAGCAAGCAATCATTAGTTAAACAGGAGACAAAAACAGGCATTATAGCTCAGTGCCAATGAGGCCCAAAGTCATCCAGAAACAATTAAAAAGCCCTTAACGAGCCACACGGTCGCACCTCCTGACATGTTGTAGAGTCGCTGTAATGAAGACGGACGCTTTAGTTGAAGTCCTGCTCCCTCGCTGCCGCACTAATTACTCACCTGGTGCGCCACAAGGCCGCCGCCAGGTGCATTGTGGGAAGTCTATGGAAATGCAGACGCATTTAGTCAACAATGGACTGGAACCAATAGAAAGGTGACATTTGAGGGTGGATGCTATAGAAACGTTTAATGTGATTTAGTGCTGAACGTGCATATTCTGTAGTAGGGTTGTCCCGATACCAATATTTTGGTACCTATACCCAAATGTATTTCGACACTTTGATACTTTTCTAAATAAAGGGGAGCGCAAAAAATTATATTTTTGGCTATATTTTAACAAAAAAATCTTACGGTACAATAAAAATATGTTTCTTATTGCACTTATAAAATAGTGAACATACTAGACAACTTGTCTTTTAGTAGTAAGGAAACAGACAAAGACTCCTGATTAGTCTGCTGACGTATGCAGTAACATATTGTGTCATTTATCATTCTATTATTTTGTTAACATTATTAAGGACAAGCGGTAGAAAATTGATTATTAATCCACTTGTTCATTTACTGGTAATATCTGCTTAATTCGGTTTTAACATGTTCTATCTACACTTCTGTTCAAATTTAATAATCACTTATTCCTCCGTTGTTTAATTCTTGACATTAGTTTTGGATAATACCACAAATTTAGGTATAGATCCGATACCAAGTAGTTACAGGATCATACATTGGTCATAATTTAAATCCTCATGTGTCCAGGGACGTATTTCCTGAGTTTATAAACACAATATGATTTTTTTCTTAAAGAAAAAAATATTTTGTGATCTAAATCGTATTATGTGTCGGTCAGGCCTATTTAAATATTGTGGAATATCTTGCTCAAAAGGGTTTATCACGTTTTCTCGTTCATATACTTTTCACATTTTCTTTTCATTTGAAAAGTAATATGGAATGTCACCTTAAATGACTTGGCGAACCATATTGAATGACAATGACAGGAATGTTGGGCAGGCCACATTAAATAATGTGGAAGCCCTTGTTGAATAATGTGGAAGGCCGCAAAGACATGATGGGCCACGTTGAAGGACAAGGTTGACATCGTTCCATTTAACGTGGAAGATCACGTTAAAAGAAGTTGCGGGCCACTTTAAATAATTTGGAATATTTTGCTCAAAAAAGTTAATTATGTCTTCTCATTTGTATTCTTTTCACATTTTCTTGTCATTTGAAAAGTAATATGGAATATCACCTTAAATATTGTGGCGAACCATATCAAATGACAAGATGCCCTTCCTTGAATGTTGGGCGGGCCACTTTAAATGAAGTGGAAGCCTTTGTTGAAGAATGTGGAAGGCCACAACAAAAGACATGGTGGACCACGATAAATGACAAGGTCGACCACGTTGAATGATATGGTCCGTCACGTCATTTAATGTGGAAGATCACGTTAAAAGAAGTGGCGGTCCGCTTTAAATAATGTGGAATATTTTGCTCAAAAAGGTTCATTATGTCTTCTCATTTGTATTCTTTTCACATTTTCTTGTCATTTGAAAAGTAATATGTAATATCACCTTAAATGACATGGCGAACCATATCGAATGACAAGGTGCCCTTCCTTGAATGTTGGGCGGGCCACTTTAAATGATGTGGAAGCCCTTGTTGAATAATGTGGAAGGCCACAATGAAAGACATGGTGGACCACGATAAATGACAAGGTCGACCATGTTGATTGATATGGTTTCTATTCTCAGTTCCATTTCTAAAGTAATGGAGAAAATAGTTTATGAACAGGTTGATAGATACCTTGCTACTAATAAACTAATGTACAAATTCCAATCCGACTTCAGAACTAACCACTCCACTGACACATGCCTTCTCTATCTGACCGACCACATCAAACATGAGGTGGACGCGGGCAAATACTGCGGCATGGTCATGCTGGACATTCAGAAGGCCTTTGACACCGTTAACCATGCTATACTGTTGGATAAGCTCCGAGCAATCGGATTCGACGAAACCTCATCAAACTGGATGCAATCTTACTTGGAGGGGAGGAAACAGGTGGTAGAGGTGAACGGCACCATGTCCCCTCCCCTCTCAGTAAGCTGTGGAGTCCCTCAGGGGAGTATACTAGGACCTTTACTGTTCCTAGTATACGTGAATGACATGCCATCAGCATGCCACTGTGAATTGTTCCTGTTTGCGGATGACTCGGCCCTGCTGGTATCCGGCAAGGACAAGTCACAGGTGGAACAAATCCTCAGTGCTGAACTCCTCAATATTTGCACCTGGCTCGCTGACAACAAGCTATCCATACACTTAGGTAAAACGGAATCAATCCTATTTGGGTCCCATATCAAACTTAAGAAGGTCAGTGACTTCACTATAAAAGTGGGTGACATTGTTATCACCAGGAAGGATGAGATCACCTACCTAGGTTCCATTCTAGAGGCTAATCTTTCCTGTGATAAAATGGCAACCAAGGAGATCAAAAAGGTCAACCAAAGAACGAGATTCCTCTACAGAATCTCCTCTCTGGTCAACAAAAGGACCTTGAGGATTCTAGCGGGAACTCTCATTCAACCCTTCTTCGATTACACTTGCACCTCCTGGTACCCCAGCACCTCCAAAACCCTCAAATCTAGACTCCAAACATCCCAGAATAAGCTAATCCGGTTACTTTTAGACCTCCACCCCAGATCACACCTCAATCCAACCCACTTCTCCAAAGTGGGCTGGCTCAGGGTGGAGGACAGAGTCAAACAACTTGCACTGAGCCTAGTCTATAAAATCCGCTACACCGCCTTGATACCGAAGTACATGTCAAACTACCGCCTTAACGTAAATGACCGCCATAACCACAACACCAGGGGGAGCTCCACAAACCACGTTAAACCCAGATTTCGTTCTAACAAAGGTCTAAACTCATTCTCTTTCTATGCCACATCAATGTGGAATGCACTCCCAACAGGTGTAAAAGTAAGTGCATCTCTATATTCCTTCAAAACCGCTCTAAAACAACACCTCCAGGCAACTTCAACACTTTACTAATACCCTCCTCCATTCACATCCCATCTCCCCGGATTATAAACAACTCAAATGTACTTCTAATGTATATACTTGTTCTTATGCTATCTGAACTCACTATGTTCTCTGCTGGCTGTACATATCCTACTAAATAAGACCTACACTGTTTCAATGTCCACATTTCTCTGTTGATGCAATTGTTGATGACTGAAGTTCTGATATCAACCAAAGCTCCCCACCCACCCCCCGGATTGTAAATAATGTAAATAATTCAATGATTAACTTGTGTGATGACTGTATTATGTTGATAGTATATATTTGTACCATGAATTGATTAACGTGGACCCCGACTTAAACAAGTTGAAAAACTTATTCGGGTGTTACCATTTAGTGGTCAATTGTACGGAATATGTACTGTACTGTGCAATCTACTAATAAAAGTATCAATCAATCAATCAAACCGTCACGCCATTTAACGTGGAAGATCCCGTTAAAAGAAGTGGCGGTCCGCTTTAAATAATGGGGAATATTTTTGCTCAAAAAGGTTAATTATGTCTTCTCATTCGTATACCTTTCACATTTTCTTTTCATTTGAAAAGTAATATGTAATATCACCTTAAATAATGTGGCGAACCATATCGAATGACAAGGTGCCCTTCCTTGAATGTTGGGCGGGCCACTTTAAATGATGTGGAAGCCCTTGTTGAATAATGCGGAAGGCCACAACGAAAGACATGATGGACCACGATAAATGACAAGGTCGACCACGTTGAATGATATGGTCCGTCAAATCATTTAATGTGGAAGATCACGTCAAAAGAAGTGGCGGGCTGCTTATAATAATGGGGAATATTTTGCTCAAAAATGTTCATTATGTCTTCTCATTCGTATTCCTTTCAGATTTTCTTGTCATTTGAAAAGTAATATGGAATATTACCTTAAATGACATGGCGAACCATATTGAATGAAAAGGTAGACCGCCTTGAAGGTTGGCCGGGCCACTTTAAATAAATGGGTTGTACTTGTATAGCGCTTTTCTACCTTCAAGGTACTCAAAGCGCTTTGACACTACTTCCACATTTACCCATTCACACACACATTCACACACTGATGGATGGAGCTGCCATGCAAGGCGCCAACCAGCACCCATCAGGAGCAAGGGTGAAGTGTCTTGCTCAGGACACAACGGACGTGACGAGGTTGGTACTAGGTGGGAATTGAACCAGGGACGCTCGGGTTGCGCACGGCCACTCTCCCCACTGTGCCACGCCGTCCCCATGACGTGAAAGCCTTTGTTGAATAATTTGGGAGGCCAAAACGAAAGACATGATGGGCCACACTGAAGGACAAGGTTGACCACGTTGAATGATATGGTCCGCCATGTCATTCAATGTTGAAGATCACCTTAAATGATGTGATGGGCCACATTAAATAATGTGGAAGCCCTTGTTGAACGATGTGGCATCCCACATTAGCTTGTGGGGAAGGCCACGACAAAAGACGTGATGGGCCACTTTGAAGGTTGACGACATTAAATAATATGGTCCGCCACATCATTTAACGAGGAAGAACATTATCACCAGACCTATGTAAGCGTCAATAGATACCTTGATGTAGCAGAAGAAAGACCATACATTTTTTTAACCGATTTCCGAACTCTAAATGGGTGAATTTTGGCGAATTAAACGCCTTTCTATTTATCGCTCTCGGAGTGATGACGTCAGAACGTGACGTCACTTAGGTAATAAAGCCGGCATTTTGTCAAACACATTACAAAGACCGTGTCTCAGCTCTGTTATTTTCCATTTTTTCGACTATTTTCTGGAACCTTGGAGACATCATGCCTCGTCGGTGTGTTGTCGGACGTTGTAACAACACTAACAGGGAGGGATTCAAGTTGCACCACTGGCCCAAAGATGCGAAAGTGGCAAGAAATTGGACGAAATTTGTTCAAAATACAAGGGTGTGGAGAAAGCCGACGAAACGGTCAGTCGTTTGTTCCGCACACTTTACCGACGAAAGTTATGCTACTACAGAGATGGCAAGATTGTGTGGATATCCTGCGACACTCAAAGCAGATGCATTTCCAACGATTAAGTCAAAGAAATCTTCCGCCAGACCCCCATCGAATGTGCCGGAGTGTCTGCACATTTTACCGGCAATGCTAAGACAGACATGGCACAGAGATGTATGGATAACCTGCAGATGCATTTCCAACGATAAAGTCAACTAAATCGCAAAGGTGAGTTTTGTTGATGTTGTTGACTTATGTGCTAATCAGACATATTTGGTCGCGGCATGACTGCCAGCTAATCGATGCTACCATGCTATTTAGGCTACCTGTATGTACATTTGAAACTATATTCACATCCAGATTTTCCCTCCACACACATTTAATGCCAAACAAACACTTACCAATCGACGGATTTAAGTTGATCAAGTGTCACAAGATGCAAAACTTCCGATCGTTTGTCTGCACATTTTACCGGCGATGCTAAGGCAAACATGGCCGAATAGCGTCAATCGCTATTCGCTCAATTGCTTCAGTTTCTTCTTCAATTTCGTTTTCGCTATCTGCCTCCATACTCCAATCATCCGTTTCAATACATGCGTAATCTGTTGAATCGCTTAAGTCGCTGAAATCCGAGTCTGAA
The DNA here is from genome assembly GCF_033978795.1 of Nerophis ophidion. NCBI lineage: Eukaryota > Metazoa > Chordata > Actinopteri > Syngnathiformes > Syngnathidae > Nerophis > Nerophis ophidion. The sequence goes on along the minus strand of NC_084631.1, from coordinate 28,635,596 downwards.
TCCGAGCTAATGTCGCTACATCTTGCTGTGCTATCCGTATTGGCATCACTGGATGACGTCACAGGAAAATGGACGATGGCTTCACATATGGCGAAAATCAGGCACTTTAAAGATTTTTTTAGGGATATTCCGGGATGTGAAAAATTTTGAAAAAAAAATCAAAAAATAAAATAAACCACTGGGAACTGATTTTTATTGGTTTTAACCCTTCTGAAATTGTGATAATGTTCCCCTTTAAATGATGCGGCAGACCAGAACTGGGCCTTGGGCCTGGAGTTCACACGTGCGTCCTTCCTGTAGTTTGGATTGACATCCTGTGAGCCACAACATTAGGTACACGCGGCACGCCAACAAGGCCCATTTTTAATTTGACGAAAATTTGTAGCTAAGTTTCAGTCAATTCTGTAAAAATGAGACACACTGTCAAGATGGCCTTGTTGACACATTGTGTATGACCCCCATTAAATTAATGACGAAAGAAATTAGAGTATAATTAGCAAAACGAGCGCTTTTTATGATCGCCGCAATTAACCCCGACTGTTGTCACGGGTCACCCCTTGACGCCGATGACGCCACCCCTCAGCTACCCGGCCGTCAAATGGAAGCTCGCTTAGCGAGGAAGGTGGGCGAAGTCATCACAGATTGTCTTGGTAAAAACAGCCCGCGTTTGTGTGTGTGTGTGTGTGTGTGTGTGTGTGTGTGTGTGTGTGTGTGTGTGTGTGTGTGTGTGTGTGTGCGTGTGTGTGTGTGTATGTGTGTGTGTGTGTGTGTGTGTGTGTGTTTAGTGATGGATGAATGACAGCAGGCATGGCAGCTCATCTCCTCTCAGGCGGCAGCTTGACAAAGAGAGATGTTGGAGTAGAGAGACAAAGGCAGGTAAAACACACACACACACACACACACACACACACACACACACACACACACACACACACACACACACACACACACACGCACGCACGCACACACACACACACACATCTCTGCTTGCTCCACCTCTGTCTACCTGTCTCCTGCACACACACACAAAAAAATACACACACTGGTTATCATTTGGAATGGGGACCAAGTGTTTGTTCGTGACTTGTGGGGACCACCCTTTCTACAGGTTGTGGAGGCATAAAAAAATGAGTTAATATGGCCACTGCCCAGTTAGCTCATACACATCTTTAAATCTCTGGATTGATGAAGTAATGTGCTGATCATACTTCCTGGGGACCCTGGGGAAAAAAGAGTTAATTTGGTTTATGAGGACCAAATTTCAATAATTTTGCATAATTCACACAAATTTGTACGTGACTACTGAGGACCCTATGACGTGATCCCCAGAATACGGCATTACAGCTGTCCTCTTATAGTAAGTTTTAGCACTTAAATGTTAAAGCAAATCCTGCATCTTCTGTGACATGATTGAAAACTGAGCAAATCAGAGCAAAGCATTTTTGGTTGAAAAAAAGATAAAGAAGTAAAATACAGCACTATATCATCAGTTTCTGATTTATTAAATTGTACAACAGTGCAAAATATTGCTCATTTGTGGTGGTCTTTCTTGAACTATTTGGAAAAAAAGATGTAAAAATAACAAAAAATTTGCTGAAAAATAAACAAGTGATTCAATTATAAATAAAGATTTCTACACATAGAAGTAATCATCAACTTAAAGTGCCCTCTTTGGGGATTGTAATAGAGATCCATCTGGATCCATGAACTTAATTCTAAACATTTCTTCACAAAAAATGAAATCTTTAACATCAATATTTATGGAACATCCATCCATCCATCCATCCATCCATTTTCTACTGCTTATTCCCTTTTGGGGTCGCGGTGGTCGCTGGCGCCTACCTCAGCTACAATCGGGCGGAAGGCGGGGTACACCCTGGACAAGTCGCCACCTCATCGCAGGGCCAACACAGATAGACAGACAACATTCACACTCACATTCACACACTAGGGCTAATTTAGTGTTGCCAATCAACCTATCCCCAGGTGCATGTCTTTGGAAGTGGGAGGAAGCCAGAGTACCCGGAAGGAACCCACGCATTCACGGGGAGAACATGCAAATTCCACACAGAAAGATCCCGAGCCTGGATTTGAACCCAGGACTGCAGGAACTTCATATTGTGAGGCAGATGCAGTAACCCCTCATGGAACATGTCCACAAAAAAATCTAGCTGTCAACACTGAATATTGCATTGTTGTATTTTTTTTTCACGGTTTATGGACTTACATTCATATTTTGTTGAAGTATTTTTCAATAAATATCTTTATAAAGGATTTTTGAATTGTTGCTATTTTTAGAATATTTAAAAAAAAAAATCTCACATACCCCTTGGCATACCTTCAAGTACCCCTAGGGGTACGCATACCCCCATTTGAGAACCCCTGCTTTAAGGGACCTGTTTTTTTTTTGGGTCCCCATACCGTCGGAAGTCCCCTAAAGATGACTGTGTAAACCAGGGGTCTCAAGCTCAATCTACCTGGGAGCCACTGGACGCAGAGTCTGGGTGAGGCTGGGCCGCAAGAAAAGATTTCTTAAAAAAAAAATGTTCGCACACTCCTCAGCATATATAGTTGTATAATGACGTTTCAAACTGTATCCCTTGTGCCCCGCAACTTTCTCCGTGCAAATAAGACATGTCGGGGTGCCCCTGTGCTCAGGGGACGGCGTGGCGCAGCAGGGAGCGTGGCCGTGCCAGCAACCTGAGGGTTCCTGGTTTGATCCCCACCTTCTACCAACCTCGTCACGTCCGTTGTGTCCTTGAGCAAGACACTTCACCCTTGCTCCTGATGGGTGCTGGTTAGCGCCTTGCATGGCGGTTAGCGCCTTGCATGGCAGCTCCCGCCATCAGTGTGTGAATGGGTGAATGTGGAAATAGTGCCAAAGCGCTTTGAGTTCCTTCAAAAGGGAGAAAAGCGCACTACAAGTACAACCCATGTACCATTAACTCATTTGCCGCTTTTCCACTAACGCAGGGGTAGGCAACCCAGAAGGTTGAGCCATTTTGGACCCAAATAACAACGCTGTCAAGCGCCATTCATATAAAACGTGCGTGCCGCACAAACATTAAACTTCCATATTAAGGTGGGGGCCGCAAAATACAAACCCTGTTTCCATATGAGTTGGGAAATTGTGTTATATGTAAATAAAAACGGAATACAAGGATTTGCAAATAATGTTCAACCCATATTCAGTTGAATATGCTACAAAGACAACGTATTTGATGTTCAAACGGATAAAAAAAATTGGGGGGCAAATAATCGTTAACTTTAGAATTTGATGCCAGCAACACATGACAAATAAGTTGGGAAAGGTGGCAATAAATACTGATAAAGTTCAATGCTCATCAAACACTTATATGGAACATCCCACAGGTGTGCAGGCTAATTGGGAGCAGGTGGGTGCCATGGTTGGGTATAAAAGCAGCTTCCATTAAATGCTAAGTAATTCACAAACAAGGATACGGCGAGGGTCACCACTTTGTTAGCAAATTGTCGAACAGTTTTAGAACAACATTTCTCAACGAGCTATTGCAAGGAATTTAGGGATTTTACCATTTATGGTCCGTAAAATCATCAAAAAGTTCAGAGAATCTGGAGAAATCACTGCACATAAGCCATGATATTACGGACTTTTGATCCCTCAGGCGGTACTGCATCAAAAACCGACATCAGTGTGTAAATTATATCACCACATGGGCTCAGGAACGCTTAAAAAAACCACTGTCAGTAACTACAGTTGGTTGCTACATCTGTAAGTGCAAGTTAAAACTCTACTATGCAAAGCCAAACCCATTTATCAAAAATATCCTGAAACGCCGCCGGCTTCTCCGGGCCCGAGCTCACCTAAGATGGACTGATGCAAAGTGGAAAGGTGTTCTGTGGTCTGACGAGTCCATATTTCAAATTATATTTGGAAACAGAGGACGTGGTGTCCTCCAGAACAAAGAGAAAAATAACCATTTGGATTGTTATAGGCGCAAAGTTCAAAAGCCAGCATCTGTGATGGTATGGGGGTGTATTAGTGCCCAAGGCATGGGTAACTTACACATTTGTGAAGGCACCATTAATGCTGAATGGTCCATACAGGTTTTTCAGCAACATATGTTGTCATCCAAGCAACGTTATCATGGACGCTCCTGCTTATTTCAGCAAGACAAGTGTAACAACAGCGTGGCTTCATAAAAAAAAAAGAGTGCAGGTACTTTCCTGGCCCGCCTGCAGTCCAGACCTGTCTCCCATGAAAAATATGTGGCGCATTATGAAGCGTAAAATACGACAGCGGAGACTCCGGTCTGTTGAACGACTGAAGCTCTACATAAAACAAAAATGGTAAAGAATTCCACTTTTAAAGCTTCAACAATTAGTTTCCTCAGTTCCCAAACGTTTATTGAGTGTTGATAAAAGAAAAGGTGATGTAACACAGTGGCGAACATGCCCTTTCCCAACTACTTTGGCACGTGTTGCAGCCATGAAATTCTAAGTTTGTAAAAAAAAAAAAAAAAGTTTAAGAGTTTGAACATCAAATATCTTGTCTTTGTAGTACATCCATCCATCCATTTTCTACCGCTTATTCCCTTTTGGGGTCACATTCAACTAAATATGGGTTGAAAATGATTTGCAAATCATTGTATTCCGTTTATATTTACATCCAACACAATTTCCCAACTCATATGGAAACGGGGTTTGTAACATCTCGGCGGGCCGCGAGTCTGAGACCCCTGGTGTAAACAGAGCGATGTCCCCATTAGGTCAGCATTGCCAGAACACACACACACACTCCCACTCCCACTCCCACACACACACACACACACACACACACACACACACACACACACACACACACACAGTCACTCTCTCCTAGCTGCTTCTTATAATGTCAGCGCTCCAATCAAGAATATTTCACACACCTGAAGGCTGGGTAAAGAGTTGTCCAGTCGCCTGCAGGGCGGGGCGGGGCGGGAACGGGGGGGGGGGGGGGGTCGAGATGGAGGAGAAGGTGGGTGTGTGGGGTGGAGGGGTGATTCAGGCTGTCAGACGTGCTGGAGGGATGGGGTCTTCTTCCTGAGCCAATAAGTCTTTAGGGAGAGAACGGAGATGTCAAATGAAAATGTAGCAGAGAGGAAGAAGATGATTTTTGTCTTCTATTGTGTCTCTCTCTCTCTTTCTCTCTCTCTCTCTCTCCTTCCTTCTGTCGCCTTCTCCTTCTGACCCTCTCCTCTTCATATCTCCTACTTTACTAGCACACACACACACCTCCCCCCCTTCCATCTGTCTCGCTCGCTGCCAGCCTGCAGAATAAATCACATCTCAGGCTTGGCTGCAATGGGCCTGAAAATAAAAAGGTATAAAAATGTCAGGATGAGCTACAGGCTGGGGGTGGAATTCCTTTATGATGGGTCTAAATCCTCCTCATACACATACACACACACACACATCGGGGGGGCTGCTTGTGTGATGCATTCACAACACAAGCAACTCCTGCAAGCAACTCCCCACACAGGCATTTTACTGGCAGGCAGTGAAGTGAGACATTATCTTCCTCTCACATCTTCAAGAGATATCTCAAGTCCAGATGATACCTGCCCTTGTGGACTCTGCTGTCCTGCACACATTCCACTGACCTATTTCCCCAGGGCGACATCAGGTACTAGCAGGTCTGGACGCCTTCCCGAACATGCCCAATCAATTGGAGATGGGCATGTCGTAAACGAGTCGTTCAAATCTCCAGACTTTTGACTGGACTGAGACTCTCAGTTAACTTGTTCATTAATCACCCTTGCTACTAGCAACTATTAAAAAAAATATTACCTAATCCGCTGGTGTGGCACTGACTTGGGGGCCACACTGGACTGAATAAATGGCCAGGTGTCAAAAGATGACTGCATATAAAATAAAAAAGACGCATTGTGTGTGTGTATACATATATATATATATATATATATATATATATATATATATATATATATATATATATATACACACATATACACACACACACACATATATAAACATACATGTATACATACATATATATATATATATATAAACATACATGTATACATACATATGTATATATACACACACATATACACACACACATATATAAACATACATACGTATATATACACACACATATATAAACATACATGTATACATACATACATATATATATATATATATCTATATATATATATACACACACATATATATACTTATATATATATGTATATATGTGTGTGTATATATGTATATATATATGTATGTATACATGTATGTTTATATATGTGTGTGTATATATGTGTGTGTGTGTGTGTGTGTATATATATATATATATATATATATATATATATATATATATATATATATATATATATATATATATATACATATATATACATATATATATATATATATATATATATACACATACATACATATGCCTTTAAATAGACCCCTGTGGAGAGGCGGAGCGAACAGCAGGACAGGGCAAATGGTTGCCCTGACCAAGACGGCGGCCAGGAGGCGGGGTACGCCTGGAGCGACAATGCAGCCATCAGCGTCAGGTGCGTACACAACACACCTGCACTTAATCATTACATCTTCTGCTGCAGCATAAAAAGGGCGAGGGAGGAGCAATCGTGGCAAAAGTAGGAGAGGGAACAACCCGACAACAACGACCACCAGAGCGACGAGATCCACCGAGAGAAAGATGAGCCCCCGCAGAAGATGCACCCCCCGGACACCGAAAGGTGTGCCGCGACGACCAGGAAGAGCCAGCAAGCCAGAAATTGGCGCGACAGACTGGCAAGACATAATGTTTGTTGAAAGAATAAACACGATTCAAACCTGCTACGATGCGTCTTGTATCGATCGGCCATGCACCCCACAGGATGACGGCAGGAAACTTGTCACAACCCCCTTTTTAGACCAGTAGATCTGCAGTTTCTTTTTTATTTCTCTTCTGTCCCCCTCTCCCTTGTGGACGGGGGACACACAGGTCCGGTGGATGAAGTATTGGCTGTCCAGAGTCGGGACCTAGGATGGACCACTCGCTTGTGCATCGGTTGGGGACATCTCTGTGCTGCTGATCCGCCTCCGCTTGGGATGGTTTCCTGCTAGCTCCAATATGGACGGGACTCTCGCTACTACATTGGATCCACTTTGGACTGGACTCTCACCGTTATGTTGGATCCATTTGGATTCGACTTTCACAATATCATGTTGGACCCGCTCTACATCCATCGCTTTCGGTCCCCTCGGTTGCCCACATATGTGGTCCTCTCCAAGGTTTCTCATAGTCATCATTGTTACTGTCACCGACGTCCCACTGGGTGTGAGTTTTTCCTTGCCCTTATGTGGGCTCTACCGAGGATGTCGGTGTGGTTTGTGCAGCCCTTTGAGACAACTGTGATTTAGGGCTATAAAAATGAACATTGATTGATTGATTGATATATAAATACACATACATACATATATATATATACAGTACATACATATATACATATATGTATATGTATATATATATACATACATATTTATACACACACATATATATATGCATATATACACACACACATATATATACACACGTATATATACACATATACATTTAAATATACACATACATATATACATATACACACATACATATATACACACACATATACAAACCCCGTTTCCATATGAGTTGGGAAATTGTGTTAGATGTAAATATAAACGGAATACAATGATTTGCAAATCCTTTTCAACCCATATTCAATTGAATGCACTACAAAGACAAGATATTTGATGTTCAAACTCAAACTTTTTTTTTTTGCAAATAATAATTAACTTAGAATTTCATGGCTGCAACACATGCCAAAGTAGTTGGGAAAGGGCATGTTCACCACTGTGTTACATCGCCTTTTCTTTTAACAACACTCAATAAATGTTTGGGAACTAAGGAGACACATTTTGGAAGCTTTCCAGGTGGAATTCTTTCCCATTCTTGGGAAATTTTCAATGGGAGACAGGTCTGGACTACAGGCAGGCCAGTTTAGTACCCGCACTCTTTTACTATGAAGCCACGCCGTTATAACACGTGGCTTGGCATTGTCTTGCTGAATTAAGCAAGGGCGTCCATGATATTGTTGCTTGAATGGCAGTATATGTTGTTCCGAAACCTGTATGTACCTTTCAGCATTAATGGTGCCTTCACAGATGTGTAAGTTAGCCATGCCTTGGCCACTAATACACCCCCATTCCATCCCAAATGCTGGCTTTTGAACTTTGCGCCTATAACAATCCGGATGGTTCTTTTCCTCTTTGTTCCCGAGAACACAAATGTACACAGTATCCAAAAACAATTTGAAATGTGGAGTCGTCAGACCAAAAAACATTTTTCCACTTTGCATCAGTCCATCTTAGATGATCTCGGGCCCAGAGAGGCCGGCGGCGTTTCTGAATGTTGTTGATAAATTGTTTTCGCTTTGCATAGCAGCGTTTTAACTTGCACTTACAGATGTAGCGACAAACTGTATTTAGTAACAGTGGTTTTCTGAGGTGTTCCTGAGCCCATGTGGTGATATCCTTTAGAGATTGACGTCGGTTTTTAATACAGTGCCGTCTGAGGGATCGAAAGTCACTGTCATTCAATGTTGTTTTCCGGCCATGCCGCTTACGTGGAGGGATTTCTCCAGATTCTCTGAACCTTTTGATGATAATATGGACCGTAGATGTTGAAATCCCTAAATTTCTTGCAATTGCACTTCTAGAAACGTTGTTCCTAAACTGTTTGACTATTTGCTCATGCAGTTGTGGACAAAGGGGTGTACCCCGCCCCATACTTTCTTTGGGAAGCTGTTTTTCTACCCAATCATGGCACCCACCTGTTCCTAATTAGCCTGCACACCTGTGGTATGTTCCAAATAAGTGTTTGATGAACATTCCTCAACTTTATCAGCATTTATTGCCACCTTTCCCAACTTCTTTGTCACGTGTTGCTTGCATCAAATTCTAAAGTTAATGATTATTTGAAAAAAAAAAAAGTGTATCAGTTTGAACATCAAATATGTTGTCTTTGTAGCATATTCAACTGAATATGGGTTGAAAATGATTTGCAAATCATTGTATTCCGTTTATATTTACATCTAACACAATTTCCCAACTCATATGGAAACGGGGTTTGTGTAAATATATATATGTGTGTGTATATATATATATATGTATATATATATATATATATATATATATATATATATATATATATATATATATATATATATATATATATATGAATATATATATATATATATGAATATATATATATATATATATATATATATATGAATATATATATATATATCTTAAATAGATTATCCAGAGAATAGTGCTCGATACCGTGGTAGAGCGCAATATATGTATGTGTGGGAAAAATCACAAGACTACTTCATCTCTACAGAACTGTTTTATAAGGGGTTCCCTCAATCTTCTGACGATTGAGGGAACCCCTTATGAAACAGTTCTGTAGAGATGTAGAGGTCTTGTGATTTTTCCCCACACATACATACATACATACATACATACATACATATATACACACACACATACATACATATATATATATATATATATATATGTATATATATATATATATTTATATATATATACATACACATATATATACATGCATATATACATACACATATATACACGTATATACATACACATATATACACATAATTATATATATACACATACATACACACACATATATACACATATATATACATGCATACATATACATATATATGCACACATATATGCAGTATACACACACATATATATACATATATACACGCACACACATATATACGTGTGTATGTATATATATATATACATATATATATACATACATACAAATACATATATACACATATACATACATACATACACATATATACATAGACATATATATATATATATACACATATAAATACATATATACACAAATACATACAACCACATAAATACATATACATAAAAATGTATACATAAACACACACACACACGTATATATATATATACATACACACACTATGTATATATAATATACATATATGTATATAAAACATATATACATAAAAAACATGTAATATTTTACATACATACATACATATTATACATATTTGTAATATATTTGTATATACTATATATATATCTGTAATGTATACACTGTAAAATATATATCTATAATAAATAATTTTCATACGTGTACATATACAAAATTTACATATATATATTTTACATACACATTCATATATGCACATACACTCACATATGTACACACACATACGTGTGTGTGTGTGTGTGTGTGTGTGTGTGTGTGTGTGTGTGTGTGTGTGTGTGCCTGATTTGCTGTTCTAACTGTATTGAGCGATATGTTTAAAAGGAAAAAGAAAAAAAGAAAAAGGTTGATGTGGAAAAGATGGAAAGCGGTGTGTGTAAGCAGGTGAGTATTTATGTTCACGTTAACTGGCCTCGGGATATGCTCAAGCGCAAACGCACACGCCACACATCCGTACCTGCATTAAAAGTAATAAACTTCGCTGTGATGAGCGAGCGAGCGAGCGAGCGAGCGTTGACCTTGGAAGTGTGGAAAGACAATGCAAGGGGAGCCATGCTGTGACGGGCGGGGGGTACCTAAGGAGTAGGGAGGCATGAAGGGGGAGAAAAAGAGTAAGTGAAGCTGCTCAGTATGGGGCAGGGGGGCATCGCGGCTCATCCTTAATGCAAATGTGGTGACGCTGCTAACCGCTCCGGAGAGAAGCAATTACAAGAGCGGCATTCAGTCAGCCAGAGAAAGACACGCTTGGCTGGAGGAGGGTCATTAATACGGAGATGGACGGCCTGGAGGAGGAGGGCGAGATCTGCAGAAGGCTCCTGGAGAGCGATTGAAGCAGCTGTATTGATCGCCCGGGCAGCCTGGCCATATTGACAAGTAAATCGACAAGGGCGCCGCGCCGGGTCGTAACGTACGGTCATGCGAGAGGTCAGGGGTCGTGTGCGCTCTAGGGTGTCTTGATACATCTCTCTAGGTCAGTGCTATCCACAGTGCAGCTCGCAGTACATTTAACGGCACTTTTTAAAAACAGTAATAAAAACACATCAAGAAGTGGTGTAAAAGAGATGAAATGTAAGAATAAAAAGTAGCAATGTTGACTCTAATAACACACAGTTGCCTTGCAAGATGTTTGTTTGCAGTCCTCTCCAAGGTTTCTCATAGTCATTCATATTGACATCCCACTTGGTTGTGAGTTTTTCCTTGCCTTTATGTGGGATCTGAACCAAGGATGTCGTTGTGGCTTGTGCAGCCCTTTGAGACACTTGTGATTTAGGGCTATATAAATAAACGTTATGATGAATCGAAATCAATGCTATGAATGATTGATTTATTCATGGCTCCAAGCACATCAAATGAAATTCCACTTGGAAGTATTTTGAGGTAAAATATTTCATATTTTGTGTGTTTTTCATATAAAAAAATATAAATTTTCTTTGACAAAGTGAATAAAACAAACAAAAAAAGATTAATCTGTTATTATCGGACGGATCTGATGTGGATCTAGAGACTTAAAGGCCTACTGAAACCCACTACTACCGACCACGCAGTCTGATAGTTTATATATCAATGATGAAATATTAACATTGCTACACATGCTAATACGGCCAGTTTAGTTTACTAAATTGCAATTTTAAATTTTGCGCGGAAGAATCATGCTAAATCGTCGCGGTATGATGACGCGTGCGCGTGACGTCACGCATTGTAGAGGACATTTTGTTCCAGCGCCGTTCCCAGCTATAAGTCGTCTGTTTTCATCGCATAATTCCACAGTATTATGGACATCTGTGTTGCCGAATCTTTTGCAATTTGTTCAATGAATAATGAAGACATCAAAGAAGAAAGCTGTAGGTGGGAAGCGGTGTATTGCGGCCGCCTTTAGCAACACAAACACAGCCGGTGTTTCATTGTTTACATTCCCGAAAGATGACAGTCAAGCTTCACTATGGAACTGAGATGTAAAGCGAACACGGTTGGGTTGGACCACACACTCAAAGTACAGTGTATTATGCAGCGATCATTTCGAAAGATCGTGTTTCGAAGAGGGTCCTTTGCGAAGGGCAGAGATGGGCATGCCCACCACCCGTCAACTGGTGCTGAAGAAAGGTGCGGGGCCGACCATCAGGTTGTACAGGTACGACCATATAATCTCACTAAAACACTACTAACACAATAAGCAGATAAGAATTATCCTAGGAAATGTGTCTAATAACATCTGAATCACTCCCACTGCCCCCGTCTTTTTTTTTTCTAGTCCTTCACTCTAACTTTCTTCATCCACAAATCTTTCATCCTCGCTCAAATTAATGGGGAAATTGTTGCTTTCTCGGTCTGTTTATACGGCCACCATCAGTGTGACCTGTATGGCTGTTCACCAAGTATGCCTTGCATTCACTTGTGTGTG